>NW_005842758.1:757591-760166 GCF_000455745.1 Alligator sinensis | reverse complement strand
AACACTGTTATCAATCCCCTGCTGGACTAATTAGAGTGTCCTGCCCCCTCCCCCCCCCCCAGCTCAGTACTGTCCAAGGGAAGGGAGGGCTGCTCTAGCACCACCCAGCTTCTAGCCTGAGCCACTGCAGGCACGTGGCTGCATGTCTGGTATGTCTGTGCAGTTACAAAATGATTTAACCTAGCCAGGTTAGATTAACCTGCAAAGATTGAACCAATTCAGGCTCAGGCTTTTTGAATGTCTGTCCCCAGCCCTGATGAAAATCAGCACAGCTCCTCTGAAGCTGATGGAGCCAGATGAGAATCTTTTGTAAGAAACATACAGCCAAGACCTTGATCAATCATGCAGCATAAAGTCCTATTGCAATTTTCACAAACCTTGGTTGATGGAGTAATTGTTTCTGGGTAATTATATTCTGCCCAGCAGCATAACAATACAGCCAGGCAGTCAGGGCAACTATGATACCTAAGGGCAGCGATGACTTCTGGCTGCCAGTATGTTACTGGTGCAATTGTGCCCCCTCTAAAGTGGCAATTGGTATGGCTGTACTGTTTACCCTGCCCTAGTTATGCCACCCTAAACCTGAAGTATAGGTTTGAATGGGATGAAGAGGAACCCTTTACATTCTGGCTGAAATTTTGTTTCATTGTGTTATATGTTGGTAGACAACAGGTGTATTCTATGCATGAGGCACTGAATGCACTCTAGGGTGGTTGTAGTAATAACTGTAGTAGTAGTAGTAGTAGGTTGTAGTAATAACTGGCTGCCTATATCTGGTAAGTTCCCATCAAGTTCAGTGATGCTGATTTAGGACCAAACAGAGCATCTGTTGTGGATGCATGTTTAGTGAATGGTTTACAACAAAACACATATTGAAGGGATGAAAAAAATCAAACATACTACAGGCCCAGTCCTTCAATATTTACTTTCTATTAATTCCAATGGTAGCTTTACTTCGCTGATGGCAAAGTTAATAACAGTCCCATCAAAATATTTCTTAATGGTAAGAACCAGCGAGCAGTGCCATTTTCAGGGACTTTGATTTATTAATCAGAAGGAAAAGAGGCAAACATCACTGAATACTGTCAATCATTTTGTCTTAAAACCACAAGATTTTATCTTTTTTTACCCCTCTCCCCCTCAAAAAATAATAATCTTGCTATCTGTTTTAAACAGCTAATGTACATGCTGGGCAGGTATTGTTCTTCCATCTTATTATAATAATTCTCTTGGTCACAAGTACTGCAAACACCCACTTAGAGATAAATGAAGTGAGACAGAGGCTAGATCCTCCAAATCCTAGTATGCATAGTTTAGTCAATCAGATAATGGATGGCACATCTGAATATGTAGCAAGACTTTTGTAGACAGTCAAAATTTCTTTAATTAGCAAGAAAATAAATATAAAAATAAAAAGTACACGCAACATATCGATGATCAGAGAAATAGTTATCTAACAGTAGTCTGTGTGCATTTTCTGAGTCATCCAGTAACACACAGTAAAATCTTATTTTAACACAGCCTTTGAAGCAGATAATTGGATGCTTTCCTAATGTGAATCATATAACCTACCATTCCTTATTAGATAACAGTACATGAAGGAAGGGCATTTTGGATTTTACTTTCTGAGAAATATTTTACAATTTCCAGAACCCTGGCTGCTTAATTTCATGGATAACAAGTATGAAATGTGCATCTCCACTGTGAATGTCTTGTCAGGACTTTAAAAGGTTATACAGTAAATATTTAATGAAAGATGGATTTCATATAGACAAATACTTAGGTCACATCTCCTGTCACACAAACAATAGAATTCAGCACTTTTTTTAGTGCATTGCACAGAGAAAGAAGTAAAAGGTAACAATTTTATTCAATACTGAAAGGAAGCCTAAGGAGGAAGGAAACATTCTATCATATACTGTCTTGCACTCAAAGAATTATGTTCTTCTATAGATTAGTATCTTCAATTTCTACAATTTTCCTATTACTGATAGCAGTTGTCATATTAATGAAAATAAAATTTAGAATTGAATTAGGTTCTTGTGGACTACCAGACCAATAACTCTACCAGGTAATGTAATGCAGCTGCTCTTCTGGCCCAAGGACTTCATCTATGTAATTGACAATGCAAAATATGAAGCCCAATCTTGCAATCACTCTGTGTGTAAAAAGTATAGGTTCAGACCTATATTTTACAAAATGTATCCTTTTTCTCACAATTTAGATTTATTCTCTGTTTAATGCTGTTGCAGAGCACCTCAGTGCCTGCTCCTAGAGGGGAGAAACTGCCAGGGAGAGAGACAGAGCCCTGGCAGGTCATAATGAGCCCAGCTGAGTGTTGCCAGGGTAACGAGCCCAGCTGCGGGTTGCCGGGGCAGCTGAGGGGAACCAGCTGCCTGTCGGAGGCAGGGCCTGGCCCTTATAAAGCCCAGGGCTAAGACCAGGCTGGCAGTTCCCTGCCAGCAACTGAGAGGGGCAGGAGCTCCTGGAGCTAAGAGGCAAGTAATGCAGGAACTGCTCTAGCTGAGAGAAGGATGGCAGCTCTGAGAGGTTTGGGCACTATGGTTTAGCCAGG
>NW_005842758.1:713438-756855 GCF_000455745.1 Alligator sinensis | reverse complement strand
TTGGGGCGTGGTATCAGGGGCTGGTAGGAGCCACGCATAGCCCATAAGGCTAGGGTGCTTGGGGAGCACCCATCATACCGGGTGACCACAGGAGTCCGGGAGAACCGCGGGGACAGAGGTCCCAAGTAGCCGTGCCCAGGGAGTCATAGGCAGCCTCCCAACTAGATATATATATTCCAGCAAGACGTGGCGGGCGAGAATTAGAGGGTGCCTTGGGCCGGCCTGACACGGAGCGAGGGACCTCGAGGAGCACGCAGCCCTCCGCGAGGACCCTGCCGTGACAAATGCTTTTCTTAAATTTGTAAAAAAAAAAAAAAAAAAAGTCAATTAGACTAAAATAAGACTTTGCCCTATGGAAAAATACCAACATGCCTGAAACTATATTTCCAAGACAGTTCAATTTAAAAAGGAAACATGATTTTAGAATAAACGTCCCTTTGTCTCTCACTTTGGCTGAAAGCTAGCTACGTGGATCTTCCCTCTTCCCTTGTTCTGACCAGTGGAATTTCTTTCCTTGAGTTTATTCACATCTTTCCTGACTCCTGGCTTCAATCTCAAACTTGCGACTGCACTTCAGTGAAACACCCAATATCTATCTGAGCATCCTCACCTCAGTGTGCTCAAGTACTTTTTCAACTTTTCCTCTCATCATCTAAGTGCCTGTTCTATATAACACCAGCCTCACCACTGTTAGACTGAACTTTATCTTCAGTGCATTTGACCTTATCACATACATTCCTGAAACTTCTTTCAATTTCTTCCATCCTATTTTAATTCTTGCTTACTTTTGCTTAACAAATGCCTTCACCATTTAATGTAGGTCCCCCACCCTTGAATATTCATAACTATTGCTTTTCCATCCATATCTGTGACTGGCCATGCCTTCTGTTTTTCCAGTGTTTATTTTTAGGCCATCTTTCTCCAAATGTTTCTCTTCTTTTTCCTCTGTTGTTATAGAGGATAGCCTGCAAATAGCAGGTCCAATGATAGAACTATTTAGCACATCTATTGTAGTAATAAACCAAAATGAGTTGGCACTGAATCCTTAATGTAACCCAGTCTTGATGTCAAGGTTTTCTGTCTTTCTCCATGAAGTTCTGACCTCTCTCCAATTGCTTCTTCAATTCTGACAATCTTTTCTGACACTCCTTTCTTAAGAAAGTACTAGTGCATTATCTCATAGGGATCTCTACTGAATGCTTTCACGTCCGTGTATGTGTCATATCGTTTCTTATTTCTCTTTAGGAATTTTTCTTGTGGCTCTCTAATAATGAGTACTGAATCCATGGCTCCTTTATTTTGTACAAATATGAGTAAATTCATGATCCTTTCAAAGACTTTAATCAAACATTCTACTGGTTTTATTCATGTATAGTATTCACATCTAAGGGTGAAGTTACATCTTACACTTACACTATACTAATAGCACTTAAAACACAAATGTCCACATGTTAAAGTTTGCTAATTCCTGCTAGGTGCCCTCTGAGCATCTCAAAGATATGTCTCTTCAGGTGAGGGTTAACTTCTTTCCATCTCTATCATGCTTTACATTTTGCAGTCCGTCATTGCACATCCTTCCACTTCAGTATCTTTTTCTTGGTATTTCCATACACTTCTGCTGTTCTCAGCATTTTCCAGTTCACTGTACTTCATTCACTCTCTAGCTTTTCAATTTGTATAGCTTATTCTCACAGCTTTATCATCTTTTCTCTGTAATTTTTAATATTCTTTCATTTCATACTATAATTCTCCCAATCTGTCCCTCCCTTCTTCCCTCCCACTGTGTCCACAATTAGAAGTCCAGGTTGAGTTGTCATCACTTGCTGTATGACTTTGCTGTTTATGAACTTTTTCCTATACTTTTGCCTGGCCAAGAGATAATCTATTTGACTTTTCATCACTCTTACAGGTGATGAAGTGCTTCTCTCTTCTGAAATGTAGTACGAGCAATAAATAGTTGTAGGCCTTCAGCCTTTTCCAGGGTACTCTCTTTTCTTCCTCATTCCTAACTCCATATCCCATTCCTTCATGCACTACTACAAAAACATTAATGTACTTTCCTATTATTGTGCTTCCTCTCTGATATTTCTCTCACTTAATCTTCAGGATCTCCTGAACTGTTCTCCCTCTTTCTTTTCTCTGCCAACTTGTGGCTTATACCCTAATATTATGTTGGAAAATCTGATATTGCTAACTTAACATCCATCAACCTGGGCAGATAACTGTTAGAGCTCTGAAAATCATTACATTTGCCTGTTCTAGAGCAGAACCATCACATTGTGTGTGCAGTCTGCAGCAGCTCTTCCTAGTAGAAGGTTGTCCTTTCCTGTTACTTTCAGTAAATTATATTATGGTTTCTGGCCAGCTTGTTGTTCAACTTACCAAACAGCACACCACCTATCAGTCACGCTCAGAAACTCAATCACATGATTTTTAAGGCACCTTAATTCCTTTTCTTTTCTTGCCTTTTCTACTATAAAAAATCTGTTATTCTGTTCTTGCTCCCAGTTCTCTTGCACTACTGACTTTCCATTATATATTAGGACAAATATGGGCCATCATAGTAAAACTTTGGAACTTGTACAGCTGGATGATTTACAGTAATCAGATTGTTAGGTAAATCTGACTGTAAACTAGAATGTTAAGAACAAATTTTGTGAGTTTTTTAAGTTTTAAACTTACTTCAATTATCCAATAATATCCAGAAACATTGGCTTACCAGATTTTGTTGACAAAGCCAATAAAACTGCTGGAATTTCTGAGACATAAGGAGCTGAGCACTTCCAACAGCACTTCGGATCTTACCTAGAACTGAACATGGAGAAAGATTATTGACAATGGATGACTTGAAAGTCAATGCAAAATTATAGTTAGATAAAAGAAAGATTGCACTGTTATTCTATTTCAGGATATTAATACCTAGTTCCATGTCTTTTCTGCAAGACATCTGGAGACTTTGTGGGCCCCTATTCCCATGGCATCAATAAAAGAATACATTAATAACTGGAAATATCATAAGGAAAGGTTGATATAGGAAGGGTGGGATCAACTACAACTGTCTCCATTAAAGAAATCAAAGGCTTGAGAAAGTATTGGATAGTTTGAGTTTGCCACCTATGTTTCATTTTTAAGAAAAACCATTACATATCCAGTAAATGACACAAAAACAAAGCTCGGTCCTAAACAGGAGCACTCCAAAAATATTTTGTCATCAACTTTCTTGTATGACAATGTACTTATGTATAAACTTAACTTCAAATAATTAAGCAGGGCTACTGAAGTCAGAGAGACTAAGGGATTGTCATAAGCACTTTTCCAAACTCCATAGTACATTATCATTTTTAGCGTTATCTCACAAGCATAACTTTTCTAGCTTTCTTTCGTGAACACAATTAACAACCTGGAGATCCACTCAAGCCTCCATTGTGGAATATGATTAATCATACTTTTCATAAAACAAGCAGTCCATTTCTGAGTTCACATCCTTTGTCTTCAAAAGAAATCTACACAATACTTTCAGGTGGTGTGCCTGGGGACAAAAATTCAGAACTTTATTGGGCATTAAAATAATGGACTTAACAGAGACATTGGCTTTATGGCTCACTGTAAGGGCTATGTTACATGTTAAACTTCACATGTGTTAAATGTAGTTAAAGCACAAGCATCCACATGTTCAAGCAAGAAAACATGTGCCAAGTGCACTCATTCTGCCACATGAAGAGTATCTCCAGCCTGTCTTCAGGAAGCTATGTTATGTTATCATCTGACAGCTTCACAGAGATATTATGAGCAAAGTCCAGTCCTCCAGTATCCAAGAGCGCATTGAGCCCAGCCCCTCTACTCCCATGGATGAACTATCTACCTGCCAGTACTCTTCTGCCCAGTGGAGTGGTACCAGCCCTAACCTGACACTGCTGCCCGCCTGTGAGGGACCTTTGTCACTGCTCTAGGGAAAGTGGACTCATGGAGTGATTTTACATTAGCGGCAGAGCAGGGAGGGAATGATCTGGCTCAAGCAACTGCTGCTGGAGTGGTGTGTCCAGAATGCCAGGCAGAAGCAGTGAGGACCAGCATGGGGTGGAGGCAAGAAGGGATGCATCCCAGTGGTGAGGCTGTACATTGCCTTGACTCCCTCCCTCAGGAGGTGCATTTCAGGGTGCTGGTAGAGTGGTGCGTGGATGAACATAACCTGCATCCGAGGGCTGCCTGAGCTGGGAAGGGAGACACTCCCATCCCTGCCCTGCTGGCACACCAGCCTTGCTACCTGCTCTGCCTGCCCTCCAGCTTGGCCCAGCCAATAGCTGGAGAGAGCAGTAGGTGTGCCTGGGAAATGTAGTCTGTGGCATGACTGCTGGGACACCTGCTCACTAGCCCTCTAGTGGCAAGTCATTGCTGTGCAGGTCACAGATTGTCAGAACTCTTTATAAACCTTACTGTGCTACTGCTCACAGCTTGTACTAACTTTAATACTATGTAACACTCCCAAGATTTAGCATGTGTGAACTGTAACATGTAGCAACCCCTCTAACTTAACCTTTCACATCTGTCTCTAACTTCTCTGCTCCACAGGTGATAACTGTTCACTTTAATTTCAAGTGGTCAAATTCATTAACATAATTAAGTTAAACTAAAGTAATTGTTCTAATTTGCACTTAGATTGAACTGTGAGTCTTTCTTTCCCACACCGGATGAAGGGTGTTTGAAGCCTGAAAGCTTGTCTGCTGTTTTTCCCACCTATACAAGTTGGTTCAGTAAAACGTATTACCTCCTCTCAAATATCTGTTCATCATACCATAAATGTATTTATAATAAAATGATCTCTCTCTGGTTAGGGGCTTATGCTGTATCCATTACCATCATATCATTCATCCTGTTCAGACCATAGACAGCATATACTGAAATGCATATATCATTGACAAGTCTTAATGAACCAGATTGATAGTGGTTAACAACCTACTCCAAAGCCCACAAGAATCAATAGGAATCTGTACACCAAGGTTTGAACTGACCCTAAATACAAAGGTGTTTCAGAAAAACTAATGGCAATTTTGAAATAAAACCATTTTGTGTGCAATGTTCCTCATTTACTGGACCACATTATTTTGTAATGTAATTGCTCTGCTTTGCAACACAGGTATTCCAGTGAATCACAAGTTTCTTGATACCATCTTTAAAGAAGTTTTTTGGTTGCTGTGACAGCCACTCCTGTATCATAAGCTGCACTTCTGCATCGCTGCCAAATCTGTGTCCATGAAGCGTCTTCTTCTACAATCCAAACAAGTGATAATCACTTGGAGCAAGATCAGGGCTGTAGTGACATTTCAAAGCCCAGTCAATGCAAAGTCTGGACAGTGTGCACTGTGCAGCCTTATATTGTCAAGTTGAAGAAGAGTACCTTACTTGAGCTCTCCATGCTGTTTGGTCCAACTAGCTGGCTTCAGGTAGTTTTGGAGAATGTAGTAGGTGTTGCTATTGATTATAACCCCATGCTCCATGGACAGGAAATGGTTCAATGTAAATGAAAATCCCAAAACAGGATGAGCAAGAACCTGCCAGAGGGTGGCTGAGAATGGATTTTTTTAGGAAGTGGTGATGATGTGTATTTCTACTGTATGCCTTGTCTTTAGGTCTCAGGATTGTTATGGGGAGCCCAGGTTTCATCTCCAGTGATGATGCATGAGAGGAACCCCTTACCTTAATCTCGTACATAGTGCAGAAGTTTAGTACACACTTCCACACATGGTCAGTTATATACATCCATCAGTTGCTTTGGCATTCAAAGGGCACACATTTTCTAGTAATTCAGGTGAGCATGCAAAATGGTATGGATACTGTCAGCTCATACACCTACTTCAGCCACTAGTGAAGGAATGCTTACTCAGCTATTTGCACACAGTCATATTGACTTGGGCAATGGTGTCCTCTGCTGTGGCTGTGGTGGGGTGTCCTGTTCAGGATTCATCCACTATGGACATCTGGCCATTTTTTAACTTCTCAATCCACTCATAGACCTTCTGTTGAGCCATACAGTTCTCACTGTATTTTGTCACAATCCTATGGTGAATTTCACTAGGCAGTACACCACTGGCCCACAAAAAACTAATGCTAGAATGCTGTTCCTTGGTGTACACTGACAGCTTCCTGAACATGTTGTTTACATGCTCAGCACCATCACAAGTGTTCAGTATAAAATGATTGGTGCATTCAACAATGCTGTCATTGGTTTTCCTGCTGCTTTGTAGTTTCCCAGTTTGTCACAGACATACAGCATAGGCAGCCATTTTGCTGGTAGTTTCTGAAACACCTTCATATATACTGCAGGTAACAGATGTTCATTAACTATGGCTATGCCTGGTTTACTGTCAGTACTTTAACATTCTACTGATTAATTAAAATAATAGATCTTTCTGGAATATATTTATATTTCTCTCTCTCTCTGTATATATTTTGGCTTCATCATAGTAAACAGCTTCATTATATGGTAAGTTTTCTGACTCTGAGGCTAGGGACAGAAATTCAAAAAGCCTAAGCCTGAATTGATTCAGTCTTTGTAGGTTAGTCTAACCTGGCTAGGCTAAACTGGTTTGTAAGACATCCCTGCTGGACTGAAGAAATGCCAGCCCATGCCTGCAGTGGCTCAGGCTAGAAGTCGGGGGGGAGGGAGCATGACAGCAGCCCTCCCTTCCTCTCCATAGTTCTGAGCTGAGGGGGGTCATGGCCAGGCCCTCACAGGATGTTCTGATTAAGGAGGGGTTCCCTGTCCCACTCCTGAACAGCCCAGCAGGGAGTTGATAACACAGTATTTATCATCCCTAACACAATGTTTATCAGCCCATTAAGAAAACAAGAGGCTCTCTCATTAGTTCAAGCTCTTCTTAAACAACTTTTTCCAAAGAAGGAATGGAGGGACATTACCAGCTACCTGCTGATTAGCTCCAAAGATCCCTAAACCAACACTGTCCTGTCTGCCTTTGTTCCTGTCTCCCACAGCACAGACCGTAGCCATCATGTGGTCTGCTAGCTAATGCTGAGAGGTAACTGTGTAAGGTAGAGGGGAGGGGGGAATCCCTACTTGAGCAGGGAGTGGTGGGGGGTAGACGGAAGAGCAGCAGGAAGCCAGGCAGATGCCCTGTACCTTCAGTCTTTGATTGAGCTGCAGCCAAGGAGCTGAGGGGAGGGGCCAGCCCTGCTAGCCTGAAGCAAAGAGCAGAGCCCTACCCAGAGTTGCAAAGCATCTCAGATACTGGGGGATTCTGATTTAACTTAAACCAGGAAGGGATCTGGGACAGACATTGCATAAACCGGTTTGACCAAATCAGTTGTCTGATACTACATTCAACCAGTTTTATCTCAAACCAGTTTCAGCCATATTCAGACTGCTTTATGTGCACTGAACATCTGTTCTGTTACAGGTTTAAACCAGTTTATGATCACTTAAACCGTTTTATGTGTAATGTTTGTCCCTAGCCTAAGAGTATATACAAACATAGTATTTCTCCCAGGAGAAAGCTTTCTGTTATACAGTTCGTTGTCTCACTCTAACTACATGTGAAGTATGCAAGATAAAATGTGCTAACGCTTTTTCCTGGAACAGCATCTGTAAGTTAACTGAAGCTCATTCAAATTAATTTCCAATCATTCTAAGGATAAGTCAGGCTGTGTGTGCTGTCCTTATCCACCTAATGGCAGAAGAGCAGCAATCCAGCTTGGAAGGTCTATGTGTGTAAAGACTGTGCTGCTCCTCTTTTGTCCAGGTTTTTGGCTTGGATCAATCACAGCCACCTTAATTAGACCTCTATTCACTGTCTAACTGTTCTTTATATTTAGAACATGAATAAACATTTTAAAGGAAATATTGTTGATAAATGCAACTTTCCTAATTCTTCTAAAAGAACACAGGCTTCAAGCAAGTCTCCCCAGAATTTTCCCAGACCAAACTGCATTTCTTTCTATGTGCTGCAATAGAATTGAAACAATCTAGGTATTTCTGAGAATTTTAAATGACTTTTTTTTGGATAGGAATTTTTCTGATATCCAACTCCAACCCTATCTCTTGTTCTGAACCATTTTTGGAGGAGAGGAAATGTTATCTCAGCAGTGCTGGAAAGGATAGAATGATACTGTAATACTTTACCAGAAATTCATTGTAACGTCCTCTATAAAATGTCATCCTTTGCCATATGTTTTCTAGAATGAGTGAAAAAGATGGTTTGGCAGACCATGGGAGAATTCTTATAGTATCATGAATTACATTTTTCATGTTTTATTTCTATGGGCATTTAGGGGGAAAAATTAGGAACATTAAGGCACACATAGAGATAGAGCTAGCAAAGGGCATGAAAAGAAACAATAACAAAAATAGTCTATATGTTAGAATAACACTAGAAGCCAAAGTAAGAAGGAAAGTATAGTCTCTTAATTAAAAGGTATGAGGAATTTAACTATGGATGATGTAGAGAAGGCTAAAACATTAATGGCTTTTTTAGTTCAGTCAGGTCAATTGTTAGATGCCTGGCAGAGTTAGCAAGGATAAGGGAGGAGATTATCAGCCTAGAGGAAGGTAAAAACAGGTTAGAGATTACTTAGAAGTGCTGGAGGTTTTTAAATCAGTGGGGCTGGGGTATTCATGGAATTGGCTGGGATTATTCCAGCGTCATTAACTATTACCTTTGAAAACTAATGGAGGTCAGGTGAGGTCATGGAAAACTGGAACAAGGCAAATATAGTGCCCATCTTTAAAAAAAGATATAAGGTATAACCTCAATGCCTAGAAAGCTTTTGGAGCATATCATCAAGAAATTTATTTCTAAGTACCCTGGAAGATAACAAGAAGACAAGGACAGTCAAAGCAGATTTGTCCAGGGCAACTCATGCTGAACCAACGTGATCTCATTCTATGACAATCTGGTACAAATTTGTTGCAAAACGAGGCAAAAATATGGTCTGTATTAACATAAGTGTTACACATGAGTCAAGAGAAATGGTTTTTCCACTCTGTTTAGGACTGCTGAGGCCTAGCTTGGAGTCGTGTGTCCAGTTTTAGGCACTGCATTCAAGAATGATATGGATAAATTGGGAAGAATCAAGAGGAAAGCAACAACAACAAAAAGATTCAAGGTTTAAGAAATACAACATACAAGGAGTGGTTAGAAAAACAGGAATGGTCTGAAAGAAAGAAGGCTGAGGGGAACTCCTCAAATACAAAAGACTGTTATAAGGAGGATGACAATCTACTATTTTCTGTGGCCTGAGATGACAGTAGTAGAAGTAACAGTCTTCAATTTCAACAAGAGAAATTTGTCTGGCTCTCATGAAATCATTCTCACAACAAGGGTGGTTAAACACTGGTATACATTACCTGGAAATGTTGTGGAATCGACATGATTGGAAGTTTTTAAGTGCAGGCTAGGCAAACACTGTGCAGCAATGGTTAAGACAAGGAAGAGCCTGCCTTGAGCAGGCAACTGGACTAGAGGACTCTTCCAGACCTGTTTATCTAGGATGATTCTAGGTTACTTTTGTTATATGCAGTCGAGAGAAAATTTCAGTTTTGTCTCCCAGTACTGTATAAATTAATGCATGCACCTATAATGCAAACATAATCCCATAGTCATCAGTAATAGGACTATGTGAATACTGATTTTTTCAGTTTCGTATGTCAATGAAAATTTTTATTTTTTCCATAATTTTTGGCGAATTAAAAGAAATGGTGGGAAAAAATTTAATTTGACTCAAAACAAGTTTTCATAGTTTTAATTTGTTTAAAAAAACCCAAATGCCTTGATTTCCCAAAACAGTGAGGAGGAGGGGGCGGGTCTCATCCCTCCATATGCTATGTCTCAGCAGTTAGGACACTTGCTTGGGATGTAGGAGTTAGAGCATGGTGGTGCATTTCTCTCTCAACTTTCCGGCTGAAGCTGCCAAGTTGTATCAACTACTTAAATATGCCTTTGAAAGAGATATTATGAGACTCTAAAGAAACTTCCTGCCAGAGGACAGACCTCACTTTCTATTCCTCCAGAAAGAATATTTATGCCTGGGTTTCTCATATCCTAGGTGAATATAATAACCACTATGCAGGACCTGAATAACTGGTACTGAAGTCCTGAAAATGTTTTGGGTCAACCAGAGACTATTTGAATAACTAGATTGACTGAAATTGCATTTTTATATGAATAACTTATTTACCCCTCCAAAAATACTGCTTAGCCTTGCATGGTTAAATTATCAGCAAGATACTTAACCATACATGTCACTTTAAACATGTGGGTTTTCCATTGACTTCAGTGGAATTATTCATTCTCTAAATTGTGAGCATGCTCGTTTAATTTGGGCCCATTGGCAATGAAGAAATTAGCCATAATAATAATAATAATAACAACAACTTGTTATAGCACTACTTCTAGTGAACAAATATGTAGAAGCAAGAATTTACCAAAAGGGCCCCGACTTACTTTCATATAGACATGTAAATAAGATTTAGTAAAATACAAGTTAGAATCTCTCATAGTTATGCTACTCAGCTTCACCATAATTAAATTAAAGTAGTAAAATACTTAAATTCATAATCTTTAGCATAATGGACAGGCAAAGCCTTGTTATTAATTTCATGCATTGGGGAGTAATTCTGATGAGTGCAGATTGATTATCTCCATGAAAGGATGATGAATACTAGCGAGTATAGAGATTGAGATGTTTAGTAATGCCTGGAGAGTTTGTGTCTAAGAAAATGATAAAACGAAGCAACATATATGTCAATTTTGTAAAAGAAGAAACTGCATAGCTAATCTCTTGAAACCAGAAAATGGTCATGCAGCCTTAACTCTGCTCCATCATGCTACACATTACAAAACAATCTTTAATTAATTAAACGACTGCTCCTAGGAAGTTCTGTTTAGGGGTCTGCTCCTAATTGTTCTTGGAGTTGTACCATTGACTTAAATAAGAACAGGTTCCAGTCCAACACAGCTGATAAAGCCAGCAAAGCTATTTGTATATAATAAGAACAAAAATTAATGCTGCCTTTTCACAAACATGGAACATTTTACATGGGTGTAGAAAAAACCATATGCTATATCATAATATTTATGAAATATTATGAACTAATATAATAAAATCCAGCTTCATATCATATGTGCAACAGTGGGCAGAATCAAGGTTACATGGATTTACACTGAAATAACTGAGATCTGATTCAGATTCCAAAACCACTTTGAGTTGTTAAAAATGTTTTCCTCAGTTGTACCATTAATATGCCAAAATGAGAAAACTTCCAATAAAAATCAGATTCTGATTCCTTTAACACCAGTATAATTTTTTAATTGTCAGGCATTCATTAATGCTTATTCAAATGGCACAAACACATGCACAAGATCACTACTTTGTGTAAGAATTTTCAAGTTTACATTTCATTTAAAATATATTTTTGATTTCCTATGCCTGTAGATAAATTAGGTTCACTATTTAATTGGCAACCTTTTAAAAATGTAAATCTTCTCTCTAAACTGTAAGTCTCTTCCTCAATTCACATAATTTTTAGTCCTATGTATAAGTTGGCTATTGTGGCATGGCATTTTAGTGCAGCACAGCTGTCATTTCAGTGTGTCATATAATTGTCAAACATGTCTATTTTATTAAAACAAACCATATAACCATGAGAATGGAAAGATTAAAGCTATATGACATGTGTCAGTGATGTGATTTAGAAATCACAGAAATTGGCAGGAGTTTTGCCATTGATTTTAATGAGGGGAGGATTAGGGCCACAGCATGATACACAAGGTCCAATACAAGGCCTTGGTTGCAGCAAAGCATTGATATTTTAGTTACCATTTAAAAATGAAAATGGGACAGGGATGGCACTATCTCAAATCTGCAGTAAAATCTTGCAGGACCATCACAAAAGCATACCATACTTAATTTTAACACAAGTAATCCTATGGGCTCTTGGTGCTATTGAAATGTTACCTAAATGACAAGTTTCTATATGTTAAACTTCCATGATATCCATTGCCTAAAAGCTTTCATAACAGAAGCTTTGTGATTAAAATGAGACTTTGTATCAGAAGGGTCTTGCAGCCTCACCCCAGAGTGCTGCGAGACCCTTCCAAGGGTGCCCCATGGCCTAACCCCTGTGCCAGCTGGAAAGCAAACACCCCTCCTCCTTCCTGGAATAGGGCAGCTGAGCATACTGCAGACAAGCAGTGCCCACAGCTGTTCCCCACTCCCCAGCGCTTCCTGCCCCGACTTCCCCGACTCTGCTGTGTGCACACATGCAAATAGGTGGATGCGAGACTCCACCTTTCCACGAGACTCCACCTTTTAGCCCAGCTCACTCCTCGCTGCTCACATGCTCAGAGTACCCTGGCATCTTGGCTAAGAATCACTGTTGTAGGTGTCCGGTAATTTCTTTCTTGAGAAACATAGGCCAAATGTGGAATTTAGGTGCATCACAATATAACTGGCTCCCTCTGCCTCCCTCTAGTAAGGCTTGGGTCTGCACAGTCATTAACTCCCACAGTTCCTAATGCTGAGTAGTATCTAAACTCTCTGGTCTCCCTTCTCCTATTTCACTATGGTCTTCTCCAGGCCAGGGGATGGTAACCCTTTGCTGCTGCAGACAGGAGCTTGGGACCTGTCCCCCTGCTGTGTCCCACAAATATCCAGCCCCCTAAACAGCATAAGTCCCTGCCCTTACCCTTGCAGTGCAGAGGGGATGAGTATCTGCAGTGGGGGTAAGTGCAGGGATGAGAGAGCAGCAGGGAGGAGGGTGCTGCGGGGGAGATGGGCAGCACAGAGTAGCTCTGTTAGACCTTCCTGAACCAGATCCAAGCTCTTTGGCATGATTCAGCCCATGGGGTGTAGGTGCTGGCCCCTGCTCTCAGTGCCTGGAGCTTTACTTCTGTACATACCTAGAACTGCACTAGTCAGAGCAGCTTGGCACCTAACTCCAACCTGAACCAAATCAGAATCCAGGAACTAGGAATTTCTCTACCTGAGGGGTCAAATCCAGTATGTGCACTCAAAGTATATCTAATGTTTACCTATGGGAGTTGAGTCCTCACAAAATGCAATTGCAGTCTGTTTTTCTTGGAGCAACAAGGGTTGCAATGCCTTTTAGATAATAGGGAAGTGGTCAGAGCATTCATCTTGGAAGTGGAAAACTTCATTTCCATGGCCCTCAGCCTCAGCGGGTTCTGTTTCTGTACAAAGTATTGCTATATCCATATTGCCACATGGTATTGCCTGGTGCCATATAGAGTTGGTCTAATTGTGATTGTTCAGAAACAGATTTTTAAAAGAAAAATATAGGTGTACTCTCCCAGTGGACATAGTCAGATGACTTACCCTGGGAACAGGCACAACTATATACTGGTAGACAGGGGTGGATCCAGAAGGGGCAGGGGGTGCAGTGGTGCAGGTGCCACCTCCTCCCCCCACACACAGGAGCCTTCAGACTGGCCCACACCACAGGAGCCTCTGGGAATATTTTTGAATCCCCCCCATACTCAAAAGCACATCCCTTCCTTCCCTTTCCTCCCCTTCCTCCCTCCTCTGTTCACCACTGCTGCTTTCCTTGCCATCCTGGGGCTTCAAAGCCACTCCTTCCTGCTCCAGTTGAGCTGTGTAGGGGCCAGGCTTAGCAGGGACAGCAAAAGCAGCAGTGGCAGAGGTTATGGAGGTGGTTCCCATCCCTGTGCCTGCTCCTGGAGTATTGGACAGGGGAGGGGAATCCCACTACTCTATTGCCACTGTCACTGTCCCTGCACAGGCTGGCTGGACAGGTAGGAGTGGCTCTAAAGCTTCCCCCATCTCCAGACAGCAGGTAAACCAGCAGTGGTGAGCAGGGAAGGGAAAGGATGTACCTCTGAGCACAGATGGGAGCAGAAGGATTTTTAGATGCTCTGAGGACTTTATAAAGACCCTGGAGGCTCCCATGGCATGGTCTGCCTACACCAGTATGAGGGGAAGGAGGCTTGAAGCAGAGTGCAGCCAGCCCTGCAGTGCAGGTTACTGCTCCCTCACCCCTTTTTGCCAAATTCTGGATCCACCCCTGCTGGTAGATTCCATATGGGAGTGAGAAAAGCACTGCTATCTACTAATTTGGATACGAAAAAATAAATGAAGTTTTCAAAGACTCTGAAATCTAATTTACTGCTAACTGACAAAATAAGTAAAGGCACAGAAATGCAAAGATGGGGACTTTAGTTATGATAGGTTATTTCTGGTGCAATAATTATTCTTTCCTTCACTAAGACCTGATGAGAGAAGCTCTTACAACAGCATTATGAGAGAGGCTACAGCGAAAGAAAAAAATCGATATGGCAATCAAACAAGTTTTCTAAGGTCTCAAGGCTATTGTGCTAATACACAAAGTGAAATTGCTTTTTAAAATGCAATTCTATTTAACTCCTTTGCCCAAGATAAAGTATAAATGGCAACATAAATATAATGCTCTTTTATGAGGTACCAATCTGTATCTATTCTTGTGGATTCAAATAAAGGATTGAGTATTGACCGTGACATTCTGAATGTGCACATTCTGCTGTGAAGTTTCTTGGGGATAGTGTGTTCCATTGGAAGATGGAAAATCTGCTTAGGTCTCTTTGGCTCAGACACTTCTGCTTCTGTTTTTCAGGGAACTGCCAAATGCTTTAGTATATTGAGATACATTTTATAGTGGGATATCACTAAACCTTGGGTCTGGTAATCTCCAAAGCTCAAAGGAAGGATGTCAAGTGTGAAAAATGACCCAAAGAAAATTACATATTCATGGATGAGCCCTAAAATGCTGTCAGATTCATTCGTTTGGTATAAGCAATACTTTTGATAATTCAAGCCTCATGATTCTTTTCATTTCCTCCTGTAGTAATTCATATCAACAGAAGAGAAGGGTAAGTAATTTGTTTGTAAACAATGTAAGTAAATTTGGGAGTAAAATGAGTGGCATCCCTTGAAATGAAGGGCACTTGAGACATATGGTTGAATGAAGCAGAAGTCTGACTGCCATATGTTACAACTAGCTAAAGCCAAAATCTGCTTTTCTTTAAACTATGCAAACCTATTAACTCCACCAACTTCATGTTGATGAGAGGAGAATCTCATCTTAAGTGCAGCTCCCAGAAAAGTAACCATGCCAAAGGAATCCATTTTATAGTGTCTCAGTGATTCCATATCACTTTTAAAAAATGGCTCTCTTTCTCTTATGAAGAATAGGAGTCATTCAGCAAAAGAAAACCCCCAAACACACAATATTTCAGTATTGCTTATCCTCCAAATGTAATCTTTGTTGGAATTAATCTAGCAGCTCACAACCCTCCCCAGTCAAATTATGCCTTCATCTGCCTCTTTACAAACGTATGCTCCTGATTATGCAGCACTATAAACTATGGCATTCTAAGCAGCAGGATAGTCTAAAATACTGGGAAATTTAAGTATCTACTTGCAGCTATTAAGTACCTAGATATAACTGTTAATCCAAAGTACATAATCAACTTTCTTTAAGCAGTAATAAGACAGCTTTATGTTCCAGAAAGCATTGATACCAACTAAAGCAGAACTCACTCACTCACTCACTCACTATCAGTTGAGGAATTAATACGTATTGAGAACACCTCCCACTCTGCTCATTAAGTGGGAAACTTGACTGGATTGCAGGTGAGGAACAGCTTGAAGAAGAAGGGAAGGAGATCACCCTGGGTAATAAAAGTCAGGTCTGTTCCCTGTCACTGGCCAGTAGAAATGAATGAGGAGATGATTGACTGTGTACTCCCCCCACCCCATCTCTCAACAATTTGAACACTTGCTCGGGAGTTTAGAGCCTGTTGCTCTTAAGGACTGTTCAAAACCTATCCCTATGTCAATCTTCAATCACCAGCTGCACACATGGATCAATACCTGTGGAGATTGAAATCTGATACTTTGAGTGATTTAACTTTATCATAGGAAAGAATTTACATTGTTTAATAATACAACAGAAATAGATTTGGGGGAACTGAGAAACCTGAGTGCTGCATGAAAGGAAGTATTAAAAATCCACTAATATGGAAGAGGGCTGGGGAGTGCTAAAAACCACTTTAACTAAAGCACAATATTATTATTAGTAGTAGTATTAGTATTAGTTTGACTGCACCTGAGAGTATGATAAACCATTCACAGTAGAAATATGGAAGCAAGGTTCTTGGCTTGAACTGCTTACAGTATAATTTCAGATATGTCACAATGAAAGGAATCACCAAAAATAAAGGGATGGCTGGGTATGGAGAGATATGTCTTACAGAAATAAGATTATGCAGTTACTTAGCAAAAGCCTGTGCATAGCATGGTGGAGTAAAATAATGGCATATAAATAAACTGATTTAATAAAGGAACAGACTGTCTTTTCTTTGGAAAAGTGGAAAGCGAGATGCAGAAATTGTCTAGGATTGCACAGAAAATTAGGGTTGGAAGGGAAATCAGCTAGTCTAACCCCCTGCTCAAAGCAGGATCAGCCCCAACTAGATCATCTCAGCCAAGACTTTGTCAAGTCAGATCTTAAAAACCTTCCAGGATGGAGATTCCAAAACCTCTCTGGGTAACCTGTTCCAGTGTTGTACTACCCTCCTAGTAGAAAGTTTTTTCTGATATCTAACCTAGACTTACCTGCATCATATGGAACTGCTCAGAGACCTGAGGGTAAAACATGAATATGAATTGGACATGAAAGAAAGAATACAATGAAATAAGAACAGTCAGGGAAGAAGTGCAGGGGAAAGACATTGGCCCCAAAATTAAAATGGATAGATCTTATATGTATGATGGTTGGAACTTAAAAAAATAATCCCTATTGGTTAGGATAGAGCATTACAATGTAAACTAAAAATTAACTAAAAAATCATGGATGAAAAAGGATAAATGACAATGGACACAGTTGCTGGGAGGGTCTAGGAGAACGTTAGGACCAATTGTATTTATCATCATCATTAATACTGGCCTGAGTTCTGCTCTAAGAAGAAATTCATTTTCACTTCACTGCATCACTTTACACCCTTTATTGTGAGCACAGGAGGTGAACAAACAATCACAGTTCTTTATAAACGGATAGCAACAGAATGTAACTGACCCCTTTAAAGGGTACATGCTTGGATACATGCAGAATCTTATTGCTGTATGCTTTGTCCTTCCTCTCCATTGGTTTTTTTTTGACACTGATCAATTGCAGTGGCAAAATAATTTGCAGTGGTGAGGGAATATTTAGTCCCACTCCAGCCCCTCTATTTCAATAAGTATAGGAGTACCATACCTAGGAATAGGAATTTTACTGTAGGATTAGGTCAAAGAGCCAGTAAAACTGTTCAAAAAACCCAGATCCAGATGGAAGAAAATTTAACACACAGAAACTGAAGACAGCCAGCAACTATCAACTAAAGATGCTTGGCAAAGATTAAGGCTGGAGCAGTGCACCATGTAGTATTGAAAAGATTTTAGGTAGTACTGCTGTTCATACATGGGCATAAATGAGACAGCCCCTCAGGACTGCTAGAGCCCACTTTGACCCTGAAATAGCTCAGAATCAGATGATTCTGAAAGCTACATGACTTCTCTCTTTTTCTCTTAGAAGCACAGCACAAACTGTCAGCCATCTAGTCTAAAACTTGTTCCTTCCTGATCCTGCAGCTGGCTAGGCAGACAGATGCCCCCATTAACATCAGTGGAGTTCCTTATTTGCAACAGGGGTGGCCCATATCATCAACTGCAGCACTCAGGTATGTGACTGTAAGCTCCTTAGGGGAGGAAATGTTTTTTTCTGTTGGTTTTATGAAGTATGTAATATGCTTCTGTAAAATTATTGCATAAAAATAATTGTCATAACTTCACACTCATCATAAAATATTTACATCAAATATGTACAACAAAATTTCTGAAGTGTTCTTACTTTCTTCAGACAGATCATTTTCTTCTGCTTCTCTCTCCATCTCTTTACACCATCCTTCCATCCTCTTAGTTTCAGTGTGTAGCAACTTCATAAACCAAGACCCATCTCGTCGACAAGGGGACATTCGACCAGTTTCTACTGTTTCAATGGCTGGCTCCAGCCAGGGTTCTGGTGGTGGAAGATTTGAGGTGTCAGCTGGGGTCCTATAATCTTCTCTGTAACTGAACAGTCCCTGTGTCCGTACAGTTCTTACTGCACTGTATTGGGTAGGAGTGCTAGGTTCTGAATGCTGCTGGAATGATGAACCAAACTGAAGTCCTTTGTCCTCCATTGTTATGTGTCCAGGAAAACCCTCCAGTTCTAGATCAGCCTGTACAGCTGCTGTTACACTATTTGAGCGCTTAAACCGTCCATGTCTTAGGTAAGGGGAAAAAGAAAGGGGGAAAAATATATGAGAGTCTTATGTGTTGGCAAAAGACAAAGTTTTTCTTTTAATCTGATACTAGATAATAGTTATGCAGATGATTTTTCAACTATTCTTTCCACTCTTCAAATGCTTAAGTTACTTAGAAATAAGACAGCAAGTGAAAAAAAGAGAAAAAAAGAGAAGGAAAGGGGTTGGGGGGAAGCATGTAAATAGAATATATGTAGGTATATGGTGTCATTATTGATCTGAACAAAAATATAAATGAAAATCATTTAAACCACCTTTGGAAGCACATATTGATCCGTTCTCACATTACAAAATATGGCACATCATCAATAAATGAACTGGAAATATCAGGTAGGACTTGCAGTGCTGCATTTATTGTTGAAATGCAGAAAAAAGCCAAATATACTTAGACAACCTTTTCAGAAACAGTCAAAGATAGTCTGAGGTAAGGCTGTGTAGAATTTTGTAATTGGTGGAAAATAACGGGAGGAGGTTTAATATTTTTTACAAACTGTATAGAAAAATTCTCATGACGATTTTCTCTTGGATATTGATAGATTGGAGCAGATTTATGTTTAAAAAGTTGGATCAGGGACAATGGATTGCTTAAGAAATCTATATGTCTTAAGCAATAGTTAGGGCAATTGTTCAACAGCTAGGTTAACTGTTCAAATTTGACTCAAGTCAATAGGGACCAAAGGTGATTAGCAAGCACAGACTGTTTGATCTCTCTGAATCAAGATAATGGTCTTTCTCTAGGGTTTAATGGGCAACTGTATGTATCACTCTGAGATTAGAACACTTATCAGGAGTTTTAGCAGACCAGACAAAGATTGACAAAGAATGGAAACTAGCTCCTAGATGTAGATGTACCAGACCCTCTAAGTTAGGACTGAAGTACTGCGGACTAGGCATTATTCTGCAAAGGGATTGTAAAGGCATGAAAATTTAGCCTTAGGGGTCCCATTGCATTAGCGACACTTTTAGTGCATAAGGCAGTGGTTCTTCATCCACATTTTGTGAACCTCAAAAACTAATTGACTACAATGCTCACCTCTTAGTACAAGGGTTGAGCAGTGGAGGGAAAAGAGGAGTGGCTGAGAAGGAAGGAGCCTACATTTACATCCTTGGCAGGGTAGGGGTGAGCCTGCCCTTATTGCCTCAGGCAGGGCCTGGGCAGTGAGATGTGGGGGGAAAGGGAGGAAGAAGAGCAGCCATGGCACCCTTCAAAGTTGCTCCTGGCCCCCAAGGTACTGCAGCACTTTGGTGGATAATCACTGGCATAGAGGCGTGCACCTCTGCTGTGAATACATGGAATCTGTTTATCTTCTTATCAATTTGGAGCACTAAACTAACCCTGAAACATATTTTCTACCTATCAAATTTAACACTAGAAACTTTGTCTAGATATTTAGGGACCATCTCTAAAATATTAGCAATGGACTAACACGGGCTTTGTGAATTATTCATAGAACACACTCTCCAGATTATTTGAATTTTGTTATAAATATGTCTTGTCTCCTGAAAGACTGCACATTTTTTGCCTGAATTACCGTTTTTCATCTTCCACTTGGACTCCAACAGAGTGGTATTCTCGTAGGCCTCTGCTCTCAGTATCTGAATCAGTTGCCGTTTCCACCTAATTCAACACAAAAGATACATCTGCAGAAGTGAACATTGACAATTCAACATTATTTCTCTCTGTATTCATTTCAATTAATTATGTATTTCCTTAATAAGTTCTAAGAAACAACTAACCTAGTAAAATAATTTAAATAAGCATGCAATCTGATATAATTGTTTGGTTCTCTGTACTACAAAATGGTTCATAATTACTTTATTGCTGCTCTATAATTCCTTCTTTTAAATGTACGTAGATATAATTACTCAGTTCAATGCAGGCAGGAAATAAGCCTGGCTTAACTGTTCTATTCTTAGAGCTAGGAATCCACGGGGTTGCACCTTTATATATTAGTACAAAATGGCCTCATTATATGGCAGGATGATTTACAAAATAACAATGAAAGTAGCCCCATAAAATTTGCAAGTGATAAAAATAAATGTTGCAATGAAATTCTGTGGAAAATTGTGTTGATGAATATAGAAGCATTTAAGTGGCACAGAGGAGATAGCAAAATGCCACAGCTCACCCTTTTTTAATATAATAATCCTGAAAATGCTATATCAAATAAGTAATTCAGGCTTTTATGTGGTATTTCTATCTGAAACATGTTTACCAAAATACATTTGCAGTAAAGCTTTTACCCTAATTCTACAAGTTCCTGCAGGATCTTATATACCCATTACTACCACAGTACTTTTTAACACGCACACAAATGTAGAAACATGAATATTGGAGTAAATCAAAGAAGAGTCAAGGAAAAAAACAGTCATAATAGAATGCCTTTTCTCTTTGCCTGTTATGCCAAAAGAAGTGTTTTCACGCATCAATATAATTTATGTAACAAAGATACTCCTATAATTAAGTGGTGGCAGAAATAAATTGATCATTTAAAATGTGGTTGTGGTCTATAAAGTTAACTAGGAGGGAGAAAGAGTCTATATGTAACATTTTTAATTAAATTGTTTATTACATGTGTTCAGGATAATATACCAGTTAGTTATGAAAGTGTTATTTTTTAAAAGGCAGACTGCAAAAAATGCTGTAAACAATTCATGCCCAAACTACAATCATCCAATTCATTTCATAGATTTCATAGACATTTGGGCTGGAAGGGACCCCGAAGGATCATCAAGTCCAGCCCCCAGCCCCAGGGGCAGGAAGTCAGCAGGGATCATAGGATCCCAGCAAGATAAGTATCCAAATGTGTCTTGAAGGTATTCAAAGTGGGTGTTCGACCCGCCTCCAGCAGCAATCTATTCCAAACCTTGGGGGCTCGGACAATGAAGAAGTTCTTCCTTATGTCCAGCCTGAATCGGTCATGGCAGAGTTTGTGACCGTTCGACCTTGTCATCCCTTGGGGCACTCTGGTGAGCAGATGTTCCCCCAAATCCTGATAAGCACCCCTGATAAACTTGTAGGTGGCCACCAAATCACCCCTGAGCCTGCGCTTTTCCGGGCTGAAGAGTCCCATGGCTCTCAGCGTCTCATCATAAGGTTTGTTTTCCTGACCTCGGATCATGCGTTTGGCTCTCCTCTGCACCCTCTCAAGCTTCTCCACATCCTTTTTGAATTGTGGAGCCCAAAACTGGACACAGTGCTCCAGCTGCGGCTTCACGAAGGCCGAGTACAAGGGGAGAATGACGTTCTGGGATTTGCTTGAGAAGCATCTATAGATGCAAGCCAGCATTTTGCTTGCTTTACAAGCCGCAGCATCACACTGAAGGCTCATGTTCATCTTGTGGTCAATCATGACCCCCAAGTCCCTTTCATCTGTAGTGCTACCCAGCATAGCACTACTGAGCCTATAAGCATGCTGCAGGTTTTTCCTCCCAAGGTGGAGAACCTTGCATTTTTCGGTGTTAAACACCATCAGGTTCTCATCCACACATTTCATGAGCCTGTCAAGATCTGCCTGGATCTCCCTCCTGTCCTCATGTGTGGATGCTTTACCCCAGAGTTTGCTGTCATCGGCAAACTTGGCCAGTCTGCTTCTGACACCAATATCCACATCATTGATGAAGATGTTAAATAGTATAGGCCCTAGGACAGAGCCTTGAGAAACCCCACAGTTCACAGCGCACCAAGACGATTGGCTCCTGTCGACCACCACCCTCTGGGTCCTACCATGGAGCCAATTCCCCAGCCAGCGGATTGTGGTGAGGTTGAGGCCACAGTTGGCCAGT
The DNA here is from genome assembly GCF_000455745.1 of Alligator sinensis. NCBI lineage: Eukaryota > Metazoa > Chordata > Crocodylia > Alligatoridae > Alligator > Alligator sinensis. The sequence goes on along the minus strand of NW_005842758.1, from coordinate 734,701 downwards.
TTAGCTTAGTATTCCTCCTTTCTAAGCTGACAGTTTCACTAACAACATATGTTGTTCTTATTTGTTAAGCCAGGGGTTTGCAACCTTTTAAAATAAGTGTACCCCTGGTGGCCTCCTTTTTAGTAAGTGTACCCCTGGGGGGGGAGATGAGCAGCTGGACGCAGAGCGGGGGCATGGGGAGCCCTGCCTGCTCTCGCCCTGCCCCAGCCCTGCTCCTGTGGGGCAGTGGCATGGGATGGTGGCACTCCATCCCCACCCACCACGGCGTACCCCCCTGGAACCTTTCAAAGTACCCCCAGGGGTAGTGTACCCCTGCTTGACAACCCTGTGTTAAGCAATGAAACAATAGGTATATATAGCATTTTTCAAGTATATGTAAAGAAATCCTTTTTCCTAAGAGTTTGCTGTTTTATTTAGATGGAGACAATACATTTAATCAAGGATTTTTGTGAGGATCAAAGGCCAAAATATTTCCACATAAGATGTACGTAAAATTCTTTTGCAGCTCAACATACCAAGAAGCTATGACAAAGTGATCAAAATTGACTTTTTGCAAGTATAGAAACCTAGAATAATGTCACTGACATTACCAGAGTTTTTCACAGGCCCTTTATTGCCAGTGCACTGAAACAGTGCTTTGAGGACTGCCAATCAATGGAATATTAAATTGTAAGTCATTATAAATATTGAAAAGGAAGAAACATTTCCCAGTAAGCCTCTGTGATGTATGTAACAGAAATATAACAGAATCAAGCTATTCTCCTTTTGCCTGCATGTTGGGTACATTTATGAACTGTCTTGTTTTGCCATTTTTATTTTTAATATCTCCAGATTTTTCAATCTTGCATGAAAGTGAATTCATTTGCTTCCAAGGTACTGCACCCCCTTTCTGGGATGCTATGAATAGCTCTGTGGATCCAACCAGTGTGATTCTAGACACAGCCTAGAAGAAATCTTCAGACCCAAAGATTTCTCTATAGGTCATTATAGAGGAGCCCTGGGCAGCTGCCTTTATAGTCTAGGAGGCCCCTTTGCACATTGCTGAGCACTGAAAGTCACTGTTTGCTGGCAGGTACCAGGTGCCGAAAGAAAGCTGCTTCCCTGCCCTGTTATTACTCACCAGTGTAATCACTACTGTGAGATCCTGGGCCTGAAGACCCAGGAGGCCATGATGAAGCCAGCAATGTCCAAGGGCAGCAAAGTCAGTGGCCCAGTCCAAAGGTTTCTCTATGGGTCCTAAGATTTCTTCTAGACAGTGCCTAGCATCACAGTAGTTGGACCAGGAAGTAGGACTAAGTCTTCTCTCCCATTAGACCTGTTTTGATAACTCATAGGAAGTAACAAAGATCTGGGCATAGCCTTGGAATAGGACAAACCTAATAAAGAGGCATGATTCAATGCCTTAGATCTATCCAGGCAAAATTATTTTTATGACCCCTATAAGCTCATATCTTTCCACCAACTGATTTTGGAATGATTCCGTAACATCTCCATAAAAAAGACCTTTCTAAGGTTTCTTCTCCATCTCCATAGTTGCTTCTGCTAGAAGGAAAACTTGGATGATTTGCCCAATATGTAACTGACAAAGGAATCTGTTTATTAGAGGAATAAATGTAGTTGATCCTCACTGAATATTTATACTATTCAAAACAGTTATTAAGAAAATTACAGTCTAGGGGCATGTGTAGATGAAATGGAGCCCTAAATTGAAGTGGTGGACTTTAAAAAACACCACTTCAATTTAGGGCTGATTAAACCCCCATGTGGTGCACACACCCTGCCCCCCAGGTGGTCCACCCCCCCTGCTGACTTACCTGCCTCTCTGGCAGGGAGGGGAGGGTGAGCTGCCGGTGGGTGGAGCGGTCCCTGGGCTGGGGGGGCGGGGCTGGTGCTCCCATCCGCAGCAGCTGCAGCCTCCCCCCCGCTCCCCCGAAGTAGCACCCGCCTGCAGGCACCCAGCTTGGGCAGTCCCAGGGGGCACTACAGATGCAGAGGGAAACATTGGACCCCTGTGCAGCTCAGGCAGGCAGGCAGGCTCCACGGGGGGTTGGGGGGTGGGATCAGGCTCTCTGCTTTTCTTGGGTGCAGCTGCTTTCCCAGGCTACTGCCAGGCTACCTGCAGGGCTTCCTGCAGAGTTGCAGATCTGCACAGAGCCTGGTGCTTCGCTCCGTGGCTGTAGGGGCAGCAAACTAAAGCTCCTCAAAGTAGTTTTAGTTTGCTGCACCCCAAGTCATTTAAGACGCATTACGCTGCTGAATTTCATACAGCTGCTGGAATTAATGCGCAATACGCTGCCGAGGTGTGCAAACACCAACACCATTAAAGTGGTGTGAAAGCATTTAGCTCACTTTAAAGTGTTGTGCACACGTGCCTCTCCTTTCATCTACACACTGCCTAGGTGTCAAAATGGCACTGGCTCTAGTTACCCCTAAAGAGAAACTCTAGCCAAACTATCCTTCTTTCAGCCTGGCAAGCTGACACTACCTAAATGACCTGATGATTGCATTCACATTTTGATACCTTCTATTTGTTTACTATTGTTTGCTGAATTCAAGTGCCCTACAGCAGGAGTACAATGCCAAATAAGGATTTTGATGCATTTTGTGAGAGCAAATATTGTAACATCTGATAGACAATAACCTGGGAAATAAAGGCTAATGGCAAAATAAGTAAAACCAGGAAAACAACAAGGCAACAGTGTTTTCAAATGACAGAGTTTAAGAAAACCTGTTGGAAATGACTTGGAGGAATCTTGTGAGAGGTAAGGATTTCTTAGTGCGATGTCTTTTATTGGACTAACTGTATAGTTGAGATAGAGTTAGGTGAACTTGGAATGCAAGACAGTCTTCTTTAGGTCTGAGAAGTAAAAGCCAGCACAGTGTAGTAAAAAAGAATCTTCTTGAAAAATCTTTAAGATAATTCAGATTGGCCAAACTAAATTCAAATCAGCTAAGGAATGTGTTTGGTTTGATTGTGAGGCTCCCATGACTTAAAGTGTATCATAATATATTTGATAATATTTTCTATGATTTGTGAACATTTTCATAGATTCATAGATGTTAAGGTCAGAAGGGACCTCAACAGATCATCAAATCCGACCCCCTGCATAGGCAGAAAAGAGTGCTGGGTTCAGATGACCCCAGCCAGATGCCTATCTAACCTCCTCCTGAAGACTCCCTGGGTAGGGGAGAGCACCACCTCCCTTGGGAGCCCATTCCAGATTTTGACCACTCTGTGAAGAAGTTCTTTCTAATGTCCAGTCTAAATCTGCTCTCTGCTAGCTTGTGGCCATCATTTCTTGTAACCCCCAGTGGCGCCTTGGTGAGTAGAACCTCACCAATTCCCTTCCCTTCCCAATTTTATTACTCACTAGCTGGAATTCCAATTGGCTTAATGTTTGAAATTCTGATCTTGAAAACTGGGGGATTGTGGGCTGGCAGACTCTACAGTTAGGTGGGTTGGGAACTGGCTAAGTGGTCAAACCCAGAGAGTGTTAGTGGACGGGTTTGTATCATCTTGGCGAGAGGTGGCCAGTGGTGTCCCACAGGGTTCAGTTCTTGGCCCTGGGCTGTTCAACATCTTTTTCAATGATTTAGATGAGGATATGGAAAGCATGCTGGGCAAGTTTGTGGATGATACTAAGTTATGGGGAAAAGTGTCATGCTAGGGGATAGGATGCAGATCCAAGCAGACCTGGACAAGCTGGAAAGGTGGGCAGAGCGGAATCAGATGCAATTTAATGAGGATAAATGCAGAGTGCTTCATCTGGGGAGAAGTAACCAACAACATGAATATAGGTTAGGAGGAGATGCCCTGGCCAGTACAAAGGCTGAAACGGACGTTGGTGTTATGGTTGATCACAGGACGGACATGAGCCTCCAGTGTGATGCTGTAGCCAACAGAGCTAAAAGCATACTGGGATGCATTAGCCAATGTGTTGCGAGCAGGGCTAAGGAAGTGATACTTCCTTTCTATTTGGTGCTGGTGAGGCCCCAGCTAGAGTACTGTGTCCAGTTCTGGGTGCTGCACATCCAAAAAGATGTTGAGAATCTTAAAAATGTCCAGAGAAGGGCCACAAGAATGATTAAGGGTTTGGAGGAAAAACTATTTTCCTCATTTGATTTGGCTGAATCAGATCCAAAGATTCAGCACCGCTTTCCAGATTCGGCCATAGACTAAACAGGCAGCAGTCCTCACCAAGATGGACACAGCTGCCTCCAGCTAGTAAGTCTGTTCTGGTGGATGGTGCGGGGAGGGAAGGGGCACGGGGTGGGAGACAGATCAACACCCCCACAGCGAGGGAGGGATTGGGGCTGGGACAAGCTGTGCAGTGGGGTGGGGGGGCATGGGACTTGGGGAGGGGGGCGCCTGCCACTGAGCGCCGCCGGTCCAGGAGAGTGCTGAAGGAGCTGGCCAAAGTGGAAACCCTGGCAAAACTCTTCCACAACTCGTGGTGCTCTGGAGAAGTCCCTGAGGACTGGAAGAGGGCCAATGTTGTGCCCATCCACAAGAAGGGCAGGAGGGAGGACCTGGGTAACTATAGGCCAATAAGCCTAACCTCCATCCTATGGAAAATCCTAGAAAAGTTCATCAAGGAGCCTATTTGTGATAAGGTTGCAGAAGGTGAGATTCTGAATGGCAGCTAGCATGGCTTCGTCATGGGCACATCTTGCCTTATGAACCTCATTTCCTTCTATGACCAGGTAACTCACCACCTGGACATGATAGAGCAGGTTGACATTGTATACTTAGACTTCCAAAAGGCCTTTGATCTAGTATCCCACAATGTCCTCATGAGAAAATTGGAGGATTGTGGGCTTAACTCTGAGACAGTTGGGTGGGTGAGAAACTGGATGTAGGATAGGACCCAGAGTGTCATAGTGAACAGATCTGTGTAATCCTAGGGAGAAGTGGGCAGCGGTGTCCCACAGGGGTTGGTGCTTGGTCCAGTACTTTCAACATCTTTATTAATGATTTGGATGTGGGGGTGAAGAGCTCGCTGGCCAAGTTTGCGGATGACACCAAGTTATGAGGAAGCATGGTCACACTTGAAGGTAGGCTACAGTTACAGGACGACCTAGAAAGGCTAGCAAGTTGGGTAGATCAGAACCTGATGAAGTTCAATGTCAAGAAATGTAAAGTGCTCCACCTTGGGACAAGCAACCACCAACATACCTACAGGCTTGGTGGCACCAAACTGACTAGCACCATGAGTGAAAGGGCCTTGGGGGTAATAATAGACCACAGTATGAATATAAGCCAGCAGTGCGAAGCTGTAGCCAACAGGGCAAATAATACTCTGGCATGCATCAATTGATGAATCTCCAGCAAAACCAAGGAGGTGATTGTTCCACTCTACTCAGCACTGGTGAGACCGCAGCTGCAGTACTGCATCCAGTTCTGGGCACCACACTGTAACAAGGAGGTGGGCAAGCTTGAGAGAGCCCAAAGAAGACCCACCCATATGATCAGAGTCTAAAAAGACAAGCTATAGGAGGAAAGGCTGAGGGATCTGGGACTCTTCAGCCTGAGGAAAAGAAGGCTGAGAGGGGACCGGGTAGCAGTTTACTACTACATTAGGGGATTACATCAAGGTGAGCAACTGTTCACTAGGGCACCCGAGGGGAAAACCAGGAGTAATGGCCACAAACTCCTAGAAGATAGATTCAGGCTCAACATTAGGAAAAACTTCTTCACAGTCAGGGTGTCCAGACTGTAGAAAAAACTCCCTCCAGACGTGGTGCAATCACATACCCTGGAAATTTTCATAAGGAGACTAGATAGTCACCTTGCTGGGGTCACTGACCCCCCAGTTATCTTTCCTGCTTGGTGCAGGGAGCTGGACCCAATGATCTTCCAAGGTCCCTTCTGGCCTTACAATCTATGAATCTGTTTCATTTGAACATAGTTCCTCTTAATGGTACAATTAATCTCCAAAGTAAGACTGCAACGATTACCTCCTGCACTTCAATTAGCTTAAGGGAAATTTACAACAAGCAGAGACATATGTGTATATTTGCATTTTCAAAATATTTTTCAGAAATTCACATCAGGATTTACCTGTCTGACTTTATGAGTGATTTCTGTGTGTCACTAAGGGGTGCCTCTTTACTGCTGTAATACTTCCCATCAGGAAGTCCAGTCTGCTGAAATATATTTTGTGATCAAATCATTATTAATTGTCAGATAAATGCATGATACAGGCTGGAGACTTTCATGGTTATTCTGAGTGAAATTTCTTGCTAAAAATAATTTAGAAAATGTAGAAATAGGTTTTATATTAAACTAATATTAGACAAGCAATAATAAATGCTACATAATACATAGGCTTACATTTATTTCCCTTTTCTGTTGTTCATTTAAAAGCTGACGGGCTAACTAAATAAGAAAACAATTTGCATGACTACTTCCTAGATCTTTAGTACTTTTAAGTTTTGATTATGTTAAAAGACAAATAAGGAAAAGATCAACAGTTATTTGTGAAAAATATTTAAATATTGCAAACTTTAAAAAATAACCATATGTGTGTTTTAACTATAATAACTCCTCTGGAGCTATTTAACGAAGTGCTCAACAAAGTGCTGCAAGTGGAGACCCCATTAATTAGTTGAATCTATAATACATAATACATTATATATATTATCTGTTACAGCTATCACTACATCTTGACCAATAATAGTATTAAGATATTTTCTGGATATTGTAGTGGAGTTGATAGGCACAGTGACATCCTGCACTGCCCCCCATCCTGACTGCTCCCACATGATCAGTGGTCTCCAAGTACACAGTGCCTGAAGAGACAGATGGTGGAAATAATAGTGTGAACTACTCAGTTTACCATCTCAGAGAAGGTCAGTATGGTAGTGCCAGGGAGGGACCCTGACCCATAGGCTGTAAACAGACATCATATTTGACATGGTACATGACTATCCTGGGTTTTGAGCCAGATCAAAACAGGAGCAGCACAGCCACTTACACACATAGCCTTTCCAAGATGCATTGCTGCTTCTCTGCAGGAACACACAGCCTGAATAGAGTTTTCCCTGGAATGACCTTGAGTAACCTTACAGATATACACCATGATGGTGGGGAGAAGTGTTAGCACATGGAATGTGGCATCTTTCAAGCAGAACAAGGGCAGTGAACATCTGTAAGATTAGGGATAAAAGACTATCTTTCAGAGAAATGTAAGGTCTGTTTACAACTGTAGATTTTTAAAGTCAAAAGTACCTATTGGCTAGGGGACAGGGACAGAGATGCAAAAAACCTGAGCCCGAACTGATTCAATCTTTGCAGGTTAGTCTAACCTGGCTAGGCTAAATCACTTTGTAACTGAACAAACATTCCAGACATACAGGCACATGCCTGCAGTGGCTCAGGCTAAAAGCTGGGGGGCGTTAGATCAGCCCTTCCTTCCTTCCAGCAGTGAGCTGAAGGGGGAGGGGTGGCCAGGCCCTGGCAGGAGGCTCTGATTAGCCCAGCAGGGAATTGATAACAGTGTTTATTACCCCTAGCTTAGTGTTTATCACACCATTAAGACAACAACAGAGGGACATTACCAGTTGCCTGTTGATTCTGCGTATTCATAGAATCATAGAAGTAGGGGCAGAAGGGACCTTGTAGATCTTCAAGCTTGACCCCCTGCCTGGGCAGGAGGAAAACTGGGATCAAATGATCCCAGCCAGGTAGGCATCGAGCCGCTTCTCAAAGACCCCCAGGGTAGGAGCCAGCACCACTTCCCTTGGAAATGGGGTCCAGATCCTAGCCACCCTAACTGTGAAGTAGTTCCTATGGATGTCTAATCTAAACCTACTCTCCAACAACCTGTGGCCATCATTCCTTGTTATCCCGGGGGGCGCTAGGGGAAACAAGGTCTCCCCCAAACCCTTCTGGTCCCCCCTAGTGAGTTTATAGACGGTCACAAGGTCCCCCCTCAGCCTAATCTTGTGAAGGCTGAACAGGTTCAGGTCCTGTAGCCTCTCATTGTAGGGTCTGCCCTGCTGTCCCTGGATCATGCGGGTGGCCCTCCTCTGGACCCTCTCAATGTTGTCCACATTCTTCTTGAAGTGGGGTGCCCAGAACTGGACGCGGGGTGAAGCGGGGTGCCCAGAACTGGACGCAGTACTGGAGAACTGGACGCAGTACTCCAGCTGTTGCGTAGAGGGGGAGGATCACCTCCTTGGCCCTACTTGAGATGCACCTGTGGATGCACGATACGGTCCGGTTAGCCCTGCCGACCGTGACCTCGCATTGTCGGCCCGTATTCATCTTGGAGTCAGTGATGACTCCATGCTCAAACCGGTTTGAGCCAAATTAGTTCAGTCTGATACTACATTCAACCAGGGTTATCTCCAACTGCCATTTTCAAACTGATTTATGTGCACTGAATGTCTGTTCTGTTACAGGTTTAAACTAGTTTCTGATCACTTAAACCACTTTATGTGTAATGTCTGTCCCCAGCCATTATGACCAACTACATATAGGCCATGCCCAGACAAGCACAGCTATGCAGTATGTAGGGCAACAGACTCATTTGTGGTGCCACATACTACAGATTCAGCTGCCAGGGAGCAGCGTGGGGATTTTTTTTTGAGCCCTGGATATCCAGGTATTCAAAAAACCTGTGCAAAAAAGCATGTGCGCCACTCAGAACTGAAGCCTGGCCAGCCAGAGCCACACTCTGGCTGCTGGCCCATCTCCAAGCAGCAGAATTGACACTGCTGCAGCCCCAGGAGGCCCTCAAGACCCCAGATAAGGCTGCTGGGGCAGTCTAGTGCTGATTCCATCCGCGCCTACTTCACTTGGGGTAATCGCCATGCACCAGAGGGCATGTGGCACAGACATTCCTCTGGGACAACTAGTTGTCGCACAAGGTGTCCCGCTGCTAGTTGTCCCCAGGGAACCAAACACCCATGCTCATGCGGGCATGGCCATGGAGGTTACATAATTCAACAAGTGATTCCTGCATCAAGCTCATACTTTCTAGTTGACTTACAGCATCTATTTTTACAAAGGCCTGCAATAATTTAAAGAGTTCTAGACTTCATACCTCTTAGTAAATTGTTCCAATCATTAAATACTTCTATGGTAAATATTTGCACCTTACTTTTACTATGAATTTGTCTAATTTGTGTTTCTATCCATAGGATCTCTGCATACCTCTGTCTAACAGATTAAATCATCTTCTGCTTTCAGAAATGTGTTGTCCATGACCACTTATTTGCCATGATTAAGTTACCTGATAATTTTCTATTGGATAAAAAAAATAGTGCAAGACTGAGAATAATAAATATTAGGTTTGGTGACCAAAGTGAAAAATTAAAAAAAATGTTTGGGCTGATCTGAAATAGAAACATTTTTGGCAAAACAAAAATGTATTTTTTAAGTTGACCCAAAATGTTTTAGTCACCCTGAAATGTATTATTCATGTAGTCATTTCTTATTCTTCTTTTTAAATTTTAAAATGCTGTTTTGAAAATTTGAAACATTTCACTTGGAAAATGTCCAAATGAAACTTTTAAGCTTTTTGAAATTGTTTTCCCTCACTTTTTTGGACAAAGTTATGTGCTGAGTTCGACATGAATTTAGGAATGGTTTTGTCTTCCCCAAAATTGCATTTTCCATCAAATTTACTATTCACTGGAAAAAACATTCCCGAGGTCTACAATATAAAATAAATCCATATGCCTCTTATGACAAGGTGTTGTTTTTTTTCCTGCTTGTGGATTATTTCTACAGTGTCCATCTGAACTCTTTCCAATTTGTTGACACCCTTTTTAAAGCATGTACAGCAGAACTGGACATAGTATTCTAGTAAGAGTGTCACTGATACTGAATAGAGTGGCAATAACAGGTCCTTTATTCTTTATTCCTTATCAATTTAACAATAACATATTCTTCTTTAGAATTTTTCTTTACACAGAATTTATGTTTTAGTTATATATAGTTAAAAGTCATACAACCTTGCTTGATATCTGTAGTTGTATTAGTTTATGCTGCCATAACTGTGTCCAGGCAATGCCCTCTGCTGACATAACTATTTTGGTAAAAATTCATACCTTTAACTAAAGTACTTATGTTAGTTCAAAACCTGTCTGTAAATCTAGATTCAGTAGAAACTTGGGAGCTCGTGTTCAGTTAACTTGTCATTGTGGCTGCTTGCAGACATTAAAAAAAAAGTGATGCTTTACTTTAAACTCACCATGCTTTTGTGCCAAGCCCAGCACATGCCCAGAAGAGGCAACGCATTAGCTAGACCTGGCTCACCTAACATCTGTATAGACTGGGTGCTTTAGTGGAGCTTTTTGTCACTTTTATGTAATAGCTGATTAAATGAGCTCTAGCTAAGAGCGCCAGAAATCCCCAGTGAAGCACATGATTTATACAAATGCTGTGGAGCTGGGTTGAAGTAATGTGCTGCTGCTTCTGGTAAATGAGAATGGTATCACAGCCAAAAGCTGATGCATCTCTTATTTAGTTAGTCCACAAGGTACACCTTTACCCTGCCTTCACCCAAAAGATACTATTGCAGAGTATCTTAGTGCTGCCTGAGGAAGGCTGATATAATTAGGTTCCTCTGCTATGCATCTCTGACAGTCAAACACATGCCTCATTGAATGCTATCTTGAGAAAAAGGAATAAAAAAAGTATTTTTCCTGAACTATATGCAAATCTCTTTTTCCCTTAATGAAACACCTGTATTTATCTACCACATATGATAATGGAGGAAAAAAGTCACAGAACATACCTAAAACTAGGAATGCCAGTGAAATCTAGTGAGGTAAAGACTGCAGAGTGAATTGACATAGGGCTGCCTTAGCCAAGAATTAAGATTCAATGAACTAAGGCCAATTTGAGTATCTGCACTGAGATTTACCATGTTTTAGCTCCTGTACAGTGACTTTGCTCTTCTACCTCATTCACCTTCACCTCCCTGAGAGTGCCCCTCTAGGCAAGCTTCAAGCTTTTACTGTAGGACTGACAGGAAGGTCTGAAAAGCTTCAAAGGAATATGGTCTCTTTGTCCAGTCTCATGGTTGTGGGTCTGCATACAAATCCACCTCCTAATGTATATGTGGAAAACATGTATGTGGAATGTAATTATTTGAAAATTTACTGCATTCAGTGAATTTCATCCATTCTAATGCTTGCAAAAAAGCCTGGACTTTGCAGTTCAATTCCAGGTTCATTAGGCTGGTTATAGAAAAGCTAATTAAGGGTTTTTAAAAATAATTTTAATAATTATTTTATGCAGGTTTCAAACATTCAAAAGTGCTTTATTGTGCTTCACTTGTGCTGCATACAATGTTTAAAAGTTTAATCTCACAAAATTAGATTAAACAAACCTAAAAAGTGTGTGTGTGTGTGTATATATATACATGTATATAGATATATTAGATATGTTAAGTAATTTTATACAGTATAGAAGTCACCCTAAAATCATTTATCCAATTATAACACTGTGCATAACTGCAGTGCTTGTTATGATCTCTATCAATACATAGGGTAAAATCCAGACCTTATTAAAGACAATGGCAAACCTCCCACTGAGTTTTGAACAGGATTTCATTTGTAGACACAAAAGACATCAGCTAGTAGCCTGAATTTAGCATCAGTCAGAGAATCTAAAAAATTCAGCTATCCATATGATCCTAAGCCTTCTGTTGAGTGGAATCCTTCACTCAAATGCAGTGAGTTATGGTTCTGGCACAATTTTAGAGAAAGTTGATAAAGTCCTTGGCATGGCTGATATAATCCAGGCATGGATATGTGTAAAATTGCTTATAGCAATCCATCACATAAACACAAACAGTGATGTTTTGTGTTGAAAAAAAAGTTTCAGTTTCAATTGTAGGTTGCAGTTCTTCATGAAAAAGACTTGTAATGTAAAACAAATCTACACATTTTTCCTTTAATCATGAAACTAAAAAAGTCCCTTTTGTCACCAAAAAGATACTGGCAAATTTGTAAACTAATCCCTGCTTTACTTTTAGTTTTTGGTTTAGAATAATAATTATCATAATGAGGTTTGTGCAAAAATCACATTTATAGTGCTCTATGTATGACAAAAGAAGAAAACAGCCAATTTTCTATACTAAAATTGCCCCCATTCTTCAAAAATATCTTGAGTCAATCAAAGCATCTATAGTTATTGTTTCTATACTACAGTAGTTTAATATGCCACTCAATTTGTAATATCTTGGTAATTTTTAGAAACAGAAGTCAAATTGTGCATCATATGAAATAATTGGTATAAATAAGATGTGGATACAATCATATTTTTTCTTCTATTTTACAATCCAAAGTACTTTTAATATATATTAGGCTATTTGTAGGACTGTTTTAGCATGGCAGTCTCTAGGAGAAGTATGAGTGTATGAGAAGTATGAGTGATGACTATGATAAAGGATAAAAGTCCTGGAAAAATAGCAGTAAAAATATTGATTCCTATTTGAATTCAAGGAATTTGAACTGTACAATTGCTATATTAGCACTTTAAAAAAATAAACTAAATGATGTTTTAAAATAAAGCTATTTCATAACCTACCACATCTTATCTAAAGAAATTACATCACCTTCGGAAGAATGAATATATTCATTCAAAATCCACTGGTCTGGACCTGGGCGTTATAGAAATATTAATGTTGTGTGCTCTCTCTAGACTGGCCTCCTGGCCAGGTAAAGTTTAATGTAGCAGCATTTGGTTTTCTGTTAACCATCATGTTCACCGATGTGCAAGGGTCTCAATTGTGGGAGGTCAAGATATTTTACTTTAAAAAGTAGGGAAATCACAGAATTCCCCCAACACCTATAATATGCATTTTTTAAAGATACATGATTGCATTTTAACTTAAACTCAAACATTTGACAGTTTGCCCATATTCAGGAATAGAGGGTTTGATCCTGCACATCAGTGACAAAATGTCCTTTGGCTTGAATGGGTGTAGGAAAAATTATTATTCTTGCAAAGGGTTGGTTATTCAGCTGGTTTATGTGAAACACTCAGTATGGTCCAGGGGAGTTCTGCATATAGGGACATTGATGGATTGATCTAAATCTATCTTGTTCACAATATATATGGACACAGCATTTTCACAATATCAGGGTGCCTTATATTTATAGTCTGTCATATCATATAGAACCCTTTTAGCCAAAATGGCAATCTGATAAATCATTCCAGTATTTAAAAATGCACTAATTATCCACACTTCTAGCTAATTAATTGATGCAAATAAATGCAGATGCAATGAAATACTGCTGCCGTGCATTCTAATGAGGAAGCTACTATTGTAGTCTATCAGGGAAATATGTAATAAAACATCTCCAGTGGGTGTTTTCATGCAGGAGGCTAAAATAAATGAAGTAGCTCAATCGTATTTAGGGGCATGAACTAAAATATTTCTGTATTTTGAAACAAAATTATTCTACTTGGCGTATTATTCAGTGCAGACAAGGCAACAAGAAAATAACAGAATGTGTTTTCTGCTTTAAAGTGTTACAGATTAATATTTTTTATGCATATGTAACATTTGGAACCTACCTCAGAAAAAAAAATAGTAAAACATTGCTGTGTGTTAGGTCCTGTTGGAATGATTTTGTAGCTGTTTTGGTCCAGGAATTATGAGAGAGGCAAGAATTTTTGTGGGTGATAGCTTTTATTGGACCAATTGCATGATTGCAATAGACTTAGGGAGACTAGATAAATGAAGATAAAGGATACTAGACATCTGAAGACAAGCTTTCCAATGAGAAGCATACTTCATCAGGTGATCTTCATCAGATGCTTTGCATTTGAAAACTTGTCTAAGTCTATCCCAACCATGAAGCTGGTCCAGTAAAAGATATCACCCACAAAAAATCCTTGCCTCTCACTGTGTCCTGGGATAATTTTGTAGTTTTAACCTTACACATGCTGCAAAAAAAGGTGCATGAGAGGTGTCTGTACTTCAGAAAATATGTTTAGACTTTTTCAGACCCTGCATTTTTGACAAACATTTTTTGTCATTTACAGTGAATGCACTTGAAAACCAGCATTAGAGACCAAGGACCAGATGATGTGTTGCTGTAGAGATTCCCCTGTCTCTTTGTAAATCATTGCACAGATGTATTAAGGAATTATAAGCACATATTACCAAAAATACTGCATACAAAAAGGCTCTGATCCCTATGAAAGGTACTGGTCGTCACCTCTAGCAAGAGACAGGATGAAGTGATGTAATCAGAGCTTCAGAATTAATTGTTTAGATATAGAGGTTGAGGTGAGGCACATGTGTGTTATATACCTTCGGGCTCAGCTGCTGTAAGGAACAGATAAGAACCACCCTACATACCATTCCTATTTGAAGAGGGAATTCTGGGTTAACAGGCTAAAGGGTAACAAAAATGGCTTGCTACTCTTTTGAGCTTTCCATCATTATCTGCTAAGCCCCTTTTCTGAACAGCTTTGTAGGATACAGCTTTGTGGTTGCAGCTGTAAGATTAATTCCTTTGTAAAGAATTTGAAATGTAGTGATCTGTATATGTTGCTACCATTGCTATCACATATTCTACTCTCTTTTATGGGATGCTTTAGCAAAGAGTCTTTATACTATGAGGTAGGCAGGCAGTTTATTAGCAAATCATGTACCCTTTCTTATGTCTAGTACCTGAGCTATGTAACATTAGTAGAATATCATGCTTTGATGTTAGGCATGGAATGTCCATATTTTAGACAAGGCATGCTTAAAGTGATATGTTTTTTATGGATCATAATTAAGGGAAATGAAATACCTGGTACTTAAAAAGAACAGTACTGCAGTACATATTGTTGTTTCCTAACAGGCACAAAAAACCCCCAATAACATTCCACTGGGATATCTGATTAAGTGCATTTTTTGGTAATCTTACTCTGGGATTTGCTATAATGGAGCACCCTTAGAGTTGTATTGCCATTCCCAGAAGCCCTATAATTCCCAGACTTATATCAGTACTTATGGTACTTCCTCTGCAAAAGCTGAAGTATTAATCACAGCAGTGGTCCCACTGATGTCAGTGGGCATATACCTGAAGTGACTAAGTCAGTGATTCTCAAACTTGTTGGAGCTGGCAGGCTTTATAATTTTTGTGAGTTGAGTAGCACCCAATTTCAAAAACTTTATCCATATTACAGTGCTTATCTCAGAGGCACTAGGGATTGGGGGTGGGAGACTGGCCAGGTAAGGACAAGCCTGACCTTGCACTTACTTGTTTGTCTCCTCGCATTTTGTAGAAGCCTCACAGGACCTAGTGGCACCCCAGAGTGCCATAGCACCCCAGTTGAGACTCACTGGCCTATATGTTTGCAGCATCAGCACCTAAATATACACCTGCTCCTCCATCTTCACAGGGTGCTGAACTGTTTTTCTGAGTCACCTGCAGTGCCTTTCATAAAAGTCAGTATTTCCTTGAGATGTAAGCAAAAAAACATTACTAAACTGAGCCTGCCAGTTAGTAGAAGAAACTAAAAACTGCAATCTGGATTATTTTACTTAGTTCAGTTTAAGATGACACAATTTCATGACAGTGTTTCACAGAATAGCAGAAGTTTTGTTGGGTGAAATAAATATATTTTTTTCTGCTGCTCAAATAAAGGAATACTAAAAGGATATGTTTTATTAATTTTAATTACTCAGTTTATAATTTCCTCTCTAGCTGTACATTTGGTATTTTCTTTATCCTCAGAAAATCTCCCAATCTTGGTTTGGTGACCTAGACTGCAGGGTTTTTTTTATTTTTTTAAAGTCGAAGATCAACTAAGGACTTGGTAAATCACCCAGGCCCCAAGGTCAAAAAAAAAAGATAATGACAAACTATACACAAATATTTTAAAACTGGAATAATTCTATAAAAAGGACTATTAATTCATAGGAAGAAGGAGATGAATATACTGTTCACCTGTAGAGCTTTTCAGTATAATTTTCATATCAAGTGTTAATGACAGGTAACCTCCCTAAAGATTTATTCATTCATTTTGCTTCCAGGTATTGCACATTAGTTTGAGACTTTTCTGCACGGCCATGATGTGAATTACAATTAATGCTAAGCAGCCAGGGGTTGTTTGTTAGATTATCAGAACCAGTGAAGGTGAATGACTCATTCTATGCTATTTACAGAACCAAGGCAAGCAATTCATCACTGAACAGATGTTAATGATAGGCTACCTGAATCCCTATAGAGGAACGTCGACTCTTAAGAAACTCCTCTGCTTTTGTCACTAAAATGGCCTTGTCACTGGTTCGTATTGAGGTGCTTTGATTCTCAGAAGCATGACGTTGTGCAGCTGCGGTCTCCAAGGCGAGATTCATGGCCTTGTTACTGTCCAAACTGTCTGTAGAGTTGTACATCCCTCGACCGTCTTGAGGCCACGGGGAAATCCTCTGAGTCCGGCTATCATGATATGCATCTTGGGTGGATTCTGTGCTGCTCTGTGCTGTAACTGAGATTAGTGGCTTGGAAGTAGTACGAGGGGGTACTGGTGGTGGTGTTTTTTTGTAACTTGTGTAAGTTACAGCTATAAAAGAAATAATAAAAAAAAGAAATCAAGATTAATTTGTAAATATGCTTTCTGAGACAAAAATGTAATATACAGATTATGGTACTTAAAGAATAAGGGTAATTGTGAAACAGTGGTTTTCTGTGAAGTTCACTATAACTATCTCATACTAGGATGGGTATCCATAGCAACAGGTTTATTTTATTTCAACTAAGAAGTAAAGATTGAAAATGTTCCTCATGCTAAAATGAGAACCCTTGATTATGGTGAAGATGAAAAAGTAGTTACTAAAGATTTGTGTGAGTGTGGCTGAGTGCTGCGAGTTGTGTTCAGAAGTCTAGTCTAGAAGACTAGTGCCTGTGAGGTTGGCTATAAATGGGATAAAACCAATAAGAGGAATGAGGGATGTTTTTTCCCTTCTTGTAATCATTTGAACTATGGACTCTGCACTGAAATGGTCCATTGAAGGAAGTGACAGCAATATATTGAAACAAGAAATTTGTCAAAGGTTTTTTTCCCCCTGAGGAGTACAACATTACATTTTTAACTTTCAAAAACATTTTTAAATTTACTGTTAGAAATAGATTGATTACCAAAACGGCTACTTAAGTGGGGTTTATAAATGATTAAAACAAGCTAAAACATCATTCAAGCAGAAAATTCTCTACAAGGAAATGTTTATAAAATGCAAAGGCTACCAACACCATGAACTACAGTGATATTATATGCATGTTTCTGTGGTAGGATTTAAACAAAAAGGGCATGTATTGAGTAGCACTGTTTTGCAGTATACACACTAAGCAAAAATACATATTTAAAAACAGAATTAAATTATGAACAAGAAACAAGGTACACAGATGAATGGAAAATTTAAATATGTAAGGTGAAATGGGTTTGCTTCTGGTTTGTGTTGGGCTGTGCGAAGCTTCAGTTGCTGATTTGATTTGGAGTAGATTCGGCTTGAATCGGCGGCTGAATCCAAATTGAATCGGGAGACCGATAAAAAGGTCCGTATTGATCTGAAGCCTCCAAATCAATTTGGAAAAGATTCGGAGGAGATTCGGGTAGGCCCTGCTCACCGCTGCAGGGAGCTAGACCTGGACTCCATGCCACTAAGTGGGGGGAGGGGGCTGTAAGAAGGGGGAGGGGACCATGGGGGGACCCCCACCAGGCCCCAAATCCATTACTTGCCACCCACTGCTCCCCCGGCCCTACCAGTGCCATGCACTCCCCACCCACAGCCCCCCCCCCCCCCAGCCTTGCCAGAGGGGGCACTCAGCTGCCACGGTACAGGGCCAGGGACACAGGTCCACAGCCCCCTGCTCCCCACAGCAACACCTGAGCTCTGCCACCCACGGGAGGCAGTAGCTGCTGCAGTGGAGTGGAGCATGGAGTCCAGCTCTCCCTGCTTAATGGGCAACATGACTGGATTGGAGCCCACAAGCAGGGTGGGTGCAGGCTTCCCACTGCAGGCTTGGGCGCCCCACCCTGCTGCCCTCTCCCCAGGGCCTCCATAGCTCAGTGGGTGGGACTTGGCATGGCAGGGCAGAGTGGGGTGGAGAAACTCAGTGCGGCTGCTTTGAGCCAGGTGCAGCCACGGTGTAGCATCCCCTGCACGTGTGGAGTTGTGCCCATCACTGCTGCTGGCAGGGGGTGCTTTGCCATGGTAGTGCTTGGCTTATGGTGGCAGCACTGAGCTTCCCCGCCCAGCCCTGCCATGCTGGGTCCTACCCACTGGGTCATGGAGGCCCCAGGAGGAGGGCAGCAGGGTGGGGAGCCCTGAGCCTGCAAGCAGCTAGCCTGCCCCATCCCCATGAACAAATCTGGGAAGCATGTGCCCCCCCACTACTCCCCCAGGAATGTGCACAGTGGTGGGGAACTAGCCCCTCCCCCAGTGAACCTCCTGCAGCTCCATCCTGCTCTCTGCCCAGACCCTGCGGCTGCACATTCTGGCCCCAGACCGCAAGCATCACCCAGGTTGGGCAGCAGCCCCATCCCCATCCATGCCCAACTCCCTCCCTCCCTCCATCCCTCACTATGGGGGCCTGAATTCCCCATCTCCCCCCAACATTTACCTGTGGGAGCTGCTCTCCAGGCAGCCTGGTGACCATGTGCTTGTGTATATCTGCACATGCCCCCTGCCTGACCAGCCTCCTCTTGCTCCTCCCAGCCTCTTGCAAGCTGGAACTCTACCAGTCTGCAAGGGGAAACCTACCGTTTCCTGTGTTTTTTTTCCTTAAAATGAAAAAATCTGTGTTTTACCACATTTTTCTGTGGCAAATGGAAAACCTGGATCCCTGGTGATCAGGGATCTGGGCATTGGGGGGGCTGGGGGGGGGGGGGGGGGGGAGGGCAGTGAAAGAGGGGGAGTAGGTGGGGTGTTTATACTAAGGTGTAGCTTACAGTGGTTATACCTCAGTGTAACATGAGCTGGGTAACATGGATCAGAGATAATCTTGCCCTGAAGTGGTGTAACTTTGAGCCACCTAATGAGTATTTAAAACCAGTTTCAAGTGTTAATGTGCAGAGTATCTGGAGGTTAAGAGCTCCAGGAGCCACCCAAAATTTGTGTGTAACAAGGCCCTAAGTTATGTACAATATTTTAAGAGCTGCAGGGTATAGCCATTAGATTAATAGGGGTCAAAGATCTTGAAGCCTTGACCATGTTTTCTTGTGGTAGTGGTCAACTGAGAATATTCAAGAAGAGAGTTGTGTCAAAATCATTCTGGACTTTTAGCTTCTGTGACTGAACTGTGTCTTGTCTTATTTCTAGACAGCTTGTAAGGGGATAGAAACAGATATCAAAATAATAAATGACTGGTCAATGTTCAGTATGGGCTAAATAAAAATGAAATAAACTCAAAGTGTTAAATTATAACATTGAAAAAATCATCATTATCCTTCTTTACATACTGCTGATAAACTAGGTCAAGATTTTTCTGCCTTATTCTGCTTTTGCCATTCTTGCTTCTCTGAAATGACAGTGAAATTGCAAAACTGGGAAGAGGTCCTTAAATGTAAACCCAAACCTGGGGTTTAACAGTAATAGTTATTAAGAGTCTGGTGCTATTGCCTAAATTTAGTGATCATGTTTTAATGTTTTATATCCCCTACATGAATATTCATTAAAATTAAAATTGGAACAGAACACAATTCAAGGGTTTATTTGAGAGAATTAGACTGACATATTACACATCTGAAGACATACTTTTCATATGTTGTGATGCAATGCATTTCTTAAAGCATGGGTGTCCTGTGTTATCACCAAATTTATTCTTTATCAGCTCTGCAATGATTAGCTAAAAAAAATAATACCTCAATGCTTCTCGAATTCTTTGGGGAATACTGGACCCCTGAAATGCTGGAGTGACCAAAATATTCAGAAATTGCCATAGTACTGGTCCATCTTAAACAGTGTCTCAAATTAATGATACTACTGGAGAAACAGCAATGATGCTGTTTCTCAGGTAATGTAGATGCAAGTATTCAAGGTGCTACAAAACATTAGAAATAGAGACATGGATGAAATGAAGCGAGTGAAATTGAGGTTGGAAGCTATTTTTATCTATAAAATAAGACAGGTTATCAAAGTTATGACTAATTTATTATATTTCACCAGCTGTTTTCATCCTGAAGAACAGCAGTGAACAATGAAACATATGGTGAGATGATAATGAAAAATCACAGACAAAGTATATTCCTAATATCCAGGTAGTGGGTCTCATTTTTGCCTAACAAATGTAAATATTATAATTGTGCAGATTACATTCATAGCTAAATTAATTCTCATATAGCTTTTACAAAAGTCTTCATTTGCCAAAATCAAATATTGTCTTTTGATTATTAGTATTTTTAACATTTGCTTCTGAAAACATAGTACTGTTGGTGAGATGCTTTGTAAAGAAAGCACAATTTAAGGAAAACCCAACTTCTGCTTAATGTTGAAAAGGGTATATAAAATTTCTCTCCCCTTCAAGAAAATCTACAATAAGAATAGTGGAAAAGATCTAAGTGTATAAGCAACATGGTAGCAAAAACGCCCAGTGAAATTCTCTTCAGCAACAGAGATCATATCATGGAGCAGGTGAGTAAAAATGTATCTCTGTACAGCTGTGAGATTACACATAAAACAATGGTTCCTGTAGGGACCACTTCAGTACCAGAGTGATCCAGACTACATGGAGGTTGTAACCAAAATGGAGAAGATGATTTATGCTGAAAATTTAAGAGCCAACTCTCTTTTCTGCTTTGATCACTCAGTAGTTCCAATTAACTCAAAGGGATTATCTGTCTGAATAAAGCAGCAGTTAGCCATAAATGAAGTAAATAAATTGCTTATTTACATGTTGACTAAGCAGCAGGCAAGGGATGTGATGAGTGGTGAAACCCTGTACACATGGAATACTCTGCTCCCTAAACTGGGCCCCATCGTGGTGTTTAATAGAGATTGGTTTTCCTTCCAAATTTTAATTATCATTACCCTTCATAATTTTGAATATTTTTGTTATCAGTACAAATGCTCAGACACTTCTTAGTTTCCTAGTTTTTGGCCTCATGTGTGAAACAACATTTTCTTTTAGCAATTCCAAATCACCCCCTTTTAATCAGTCATCCCTTTGTTCTCACATCATGAGACAGCAGAAGCTTCTGTTCCCCAGCTACTCTATCATTCACTATCTTGTACATTTTTATTGTTTCCCTTCTTGCCTCCTTCCTATGGTGGATGATCACAGTCTTTTTAATCTCTCATCAT
>NW_005842758.1:682836-713407 GCF_000455745.1 Alligator sinensis | reverse complement strand
TCCCTACAGCATTATTTTCCTATAGCGTTCTATTAATTTCTGTGTTCAGACGGGTTTTGCCTTCTGTTGAACCCATATACACTGACCTGGAGACTGTCAGTGTATGCTGCTGCTTGAGTTGAGGCATGCTGCAGTTGCCTGGGAAATGCACTGATTCAGTCTCATAGACAAGAAAATGTGTTCTTTGGCAACACTGAAATTGTGGAGTGCCTAATTCTGAGTAACATCAAAACTTGCAAAATTTTATCTGAGACTTTCATTTCCCAACTTTGGTGAATGATTTTGGTGTTTAATTGCTGACCATTCCTGATACTCTGCTTTTCCATCATGCTGTAAACCAGAGAGGCACTTACAAAGAAAAAATAATATACTTCTCCCACATGGACAATTGGCCTGTGACATCTGTAGCAGCTTTGAAGTACAGAGAGAAAAATTAGTTGGCATCATCAGTCAGAAATATTGTCTTTCTACTGGTTTCCCCCAAACACATAAAGCTGAGATAATAAAGCTGAGATTGTCATCCTTCTGTATTCACAGGATACCTCAATAGAGAGCTTTACTGTTAAACCGTTTTCTGGAAACTGGAATTTAAAAACTTGCCTTCATCTGCTACTGATCACCACCAAGAAATATACAGGGGAAAGCAAAAAAATAAAATAAAAAAAATTAAACATTCATGCTACATTTGATGGATGTCTTTGAATCATGGTACTGCCTATATATAGTCTCTCTCATCTTCAACACAAATAAGAAACAGATTTTAAGTAGATTAATGGCAGGATAGTCAGCTGCTTCTATGTAGATTCATAGTGGGCTAAACTACACCAAATTTGGACTATTTTTTCAATCTGGCTCGTAACAGAAGCTGGTAACCAAGTAGCTTAATATGAAATAATTTATCGAGTGATCATGGAAATGTGTAACATACATCTATTTGTTTCAGTCCTCACACTGTATAAGCAGTGCAAATCCCATCAAAGTTATTTCCTGTTAATTGATTTTATTTTTTCCAGCAGTGTTTAAGTTACAGTTGGCTTACAGACCTACTCAATGCCAAACAGTCAATTACTACTGCATTTTTTGAACCACAAACAACTTTCATTAACATGAGTATTATGGAACAATTTAAAAAGCACAGTGAGGAAGAAGGGTGCAAGGCACTCCACAAACAAGTGACAAAGAATACAATCCCTGTCTTGGAATGCTTGTAAATTATGCATCACCTGGGACACAAAGTAATCCTATTGACTACTGTACTCTTCACTGAGAGAAGTAGCAAGAAGGAGCACAGAATTTTCCCCCATACAGTTGCATCTGGCTGAATTTGCTCAAGGTAGTATAGTATAGAAACAGTCCTAGAATTAATTAATCATTTTCTCCAAAATATTATTTCAATACAAATACAATTTCTACTAGAAATGAAATGCTATTCAGTTCATTAACAATAACTAGGTCTATAATTATCTACATTAATCTGAAGATTTAAAACTTAAAAAGCAGGAGGTGAGATCTGGTATTTTGGATTGAACACCAAGTTGCATTAAAATAGATGACATTCCAGTCACTTTCAAAGCATACTCCTTTCTAATTCACCCACAGCTATTATTCATTAACAACATGTAATCATTTTTTTTTACTATGAATCACTATAACTGTTAATACTAACCTAATGGGAAAATGCCGTTATCTAGGCTAACAGAGATAAAGTTAAACACATGATGAATTTAGTTAAAGACACCAGCAATTAAAAGGAATGGTTTTCCCTTGCTACACAGAGGACAGGATAAAGGAAACACACTAAAGCTAAGTACAGACAGTCAAAAAGCCTGAGGCTGAATCAATTTAATCTTTGCAGGTTAGTCTAAGCTGTGAAGATTGAACTGATAAGCAAGTGAACAGACATTCACTTCTAATTCTGGAAATACAGGCACATGCCTGCTATGGCACAGGCCAGAAGCTGGAGAGCACTACAGCATTTGTCCCTGCTGGGTTGCATCAGACAGCTTGGGCCAAGGATAAGCTGCCCACCCTGTGAGGGTGGGGTTTGCTGGGGAGGTGCAAAGCATCCTGGGATGTTGGGGGAGTGTGAGTTAACATGAATGTCAAGGGGATCTGGGACAGAAGTTCAATAAACCAATTTAACCTAAATCAAGTCTGATACTACATCCATCCAGGTTTATCTTAAATTAGTTTCAGCCATTTTGAAAGGGGTTTATGTGCTCTGAACTTTTGTTGTGTTACAGATTTGAACTGGTTTCCAATTACTTATACTGGTTTATGTGTAATTTCTGCCCCTAGCCCTGATTTCCTGAATAACAAGCTCTGTGCAACAGGGGCACAATTACTGTGTTACAGGCCCCTTGTACATGTTACAGCTAAGATGTGGTTAATCAACTGATTACTGTAACTGTAACTACACATCCAACCTACACAAAAATGTGTAATAACTTTGTGGCTTGTTCTATTGCCAGACTAGGCCTTCCAGCCATAGAGGTGCACCTGGGAGCCCTGGTTCTGAGACATGTTTTTTTCTATTTAAAAGCATATTGTTTACCCACTGACCATGAAAAAAAACAACTTTAAAAGGACATGATAATATTAAACAGGTTAATTTTGCTTTTACAAAAGAAAAACTTATCTATTTTTTTTTATAAAGGCAAATAGAATTGTGAGATCTACAAATAGATTCTTTCTTTCATCATTAACATGTTGTTTTGCTCAGTAAATAAGATGATGTAGAAATGAGACTGTGCATATGGGATCTTTGGATGATGACACAATAATGCTGCATCAACTGAAAGAAGGGAAAAAAAGTTAAGATAAATTAGCCTAACCAGGAACATCCAGATGACTGCATAGGTAGAGTTTGTGGTGCGGTAGACCCTTCTCCAAAGTTATGTGCAAGCCAATCAACTTATGCCTGAGTGAATTAAATTTTAGGGGGAGTTTTATGAATACAAATAATATTAGCAAACATAACAGGGGAAAACACAATATTTGTATTTTGTGGAATCAATTGTATCACTCAAAAATTAACCTGAAAATTACTAACCAAGAATGGAAGTGCTTCACATCCACTATAGATATATATTGGACAAGAACAAATGACTACACTAACAGAGTGGAAAATCAGGCCCACAGAATATTTACTTGTAACCTAATGAACCTTTTACTCACCAGTGAGTGCACTGACATGAGACATTTACTGAGGAGTTGAATAATTAGCTCAGCAGTAAGTGTCTACAAGTATAGTGCTATTAGGCAGGAGTAAACTAATTAGCTTATATTATTTTTAAAAAATCTATAATTAAAAAACCCTTATATCATTTTTAAAAAACTCAGCAGCAGGATAGTTCTTGTATTTACAAACTATTGAACACTTCAAACATTTACAAGTACTATCCTGCTGCAGAATTTTTTACTCTGCTGCAATGCATGTGTAGACGCTGGAGTGGCTGACTGAGGCACAAACGTGCTTCAGTGCAGGGGCTGCCTGCCAGCTAGCCCCGCACTGGAGCACCCTCATGTCCCAGCCAGCCCCTCTGCAGTATTGGGCCGAGTTGGAGCAGCCCCAGGCTGGCCGGCTGCCCAACCCAGGGCTACTCTGAGCTGAATCAATGTGCTGTGGTTCCAGGAGCATGTGTAAACACAGTGCTCAAGAGCAATAAGCTCCAGTAGGATAAGCACCGTAGTTTATTGCTTTGACTTAATTGCACATGTAGGCACATCTACTGACTGCTAAGTGACTTCTTGCTCATTTCCTAGGTAAAAGTCCACTTTGGCCTTGGGTCTACAACAGTGGTTACCAACAAGTGGATCTCGATCTGCCGGTAGATCTTGGAGCCTCTTGGAGTCAATCCGAGGCTGGAGTAGGGGGCTGAGTGCCCGCATGCATGCATGCATGTGCCCCAGCCCAGCAGGTCAATCTGTGGGGGAGGAAAGGGGCAGGGGCTAGATCAAGGCCTCTGCGGCGAGGGATAGTGCCGCAAGAGCAAGTTGAGTGGGGCCCTGGCTGGGTGGGACTTACCTGCTGGGGAGGTGCGCCCCCAAATAATTTTTTCTCCCTCTGCCTCAATCTGTCCCCCCTTTCCCTTCCCACAGACTTACCTGCTGGGTGGGGGGTGGGGGTGACGGGTTGGAGACCACTGGTTTACAGGAAAGGACCTTTATATCTTTGACCTCAACTTTTGGATTAGACTGGGTTAACCCTAGGCTTGCCTTCCCTTTGGGAGGTTACATTGGTGTTCTTCAGAGGTGGAAGTGCATGAACATTCTGAACTTAGCACCAAACCCTTTAAAATACACAGGTCGTATTTGAAATTAAATATAGAAAATATTTTTAACAAAAATAAATGTTTTAAAAATCACATTACATTTTAAATGGCCTAAAAGCTAATTAGATGGGCTTTTTTAAATCACCACAAGAGGACCGCCCTCCCCCCCGCAAAAAATGCTATTTAAATGCTTACAAGAGGTAAACTGTACCCTGGCCCATTAGCAGTGATTGTAAACAGTAGCATAACAATGGTGGGATGAGAGAGGCTTCATCCCTGGATGCTGATTTAGAGGTGGCACCAGCAGCATCCCACAGTACTCTGCACCCCTGCTCTGTCACTTGGCATTCCCTCCTTCCCTTCCCCTATCACTTTTCACCCCTCTTCACCTTCCTCCCCCTCAATTCACTGGCGTTCAACAGCATCTCTGCCCAGGGCACCAGAATAGCTAGTTATGTATTGGGTGGCCATCATAGAGGACATTCTGGTTTTCTGCTACTCTGTCCTCTATTGATATGAAACCATGATATGTACTCTATTTTTTCTCTTGAAGAGAAGAAATAAAGGATATAAAGGCGTCCGGTTTCATATCAATAGAGGACAGAGAACAACCAGACTGTCCTTTATGATGGCCACCCTAGTTATGCATCTGATCAAAAATTCCCATCTTTTGCCAGACAGAGTTTCTTTTATCTCTCTATTTCTCCCTCTTTCTTTTCCACCCATCCATCCCTTCAAAATGTATCATCCTTCTTACTTCCTACTTCCACTTCCTGCTATAGATATGGGCAGTGGGGAGAACAATAATACCTTCACAATGGCATTTGTGTGCTGATATAGTTTAGGAAAACACTTACTTTCCCCCACATCACTTCTACCAGGACCTTATCTTGTTTTATAATAGGTTTATTGTGAAATGTGGTTTAACAATCCAAACTAAATGGGTTCTTCCTGATGGCAGGGTCATTGTTTTTCAATAGTTTGTATGCATTTCACTTGGTGGCTTAATCCAAATTTAAACCCCTTCCCCTTGACATGCCCTATTAATGCTATGGAAAACTGGTTTTGAAATCAAGGCAGTAAGTGGATATTTTTCATATATCTAATATATTATTAATAGTTGCCTCCTGCTGCCACATTTTTGCAGTCCTTAAGAGAACAAGGCTACAATTAATCATGTGCTTGGGTTCTTTTGATGGATTCTTTTGGTCCAAAAATTCTGTTATGTCTTCTATCATACCTTATTTGAGAGCCCAGTGCTCACCCCAGTGAAAACTCACACACACAGCTCTAAAAAGCAAGCAGAAACATAGTCACTGCATGGTCTACTCCTTTCTCTCATCAGCCAACTTCACTGGTCTTAGTGCAAGGGGAAGGTGAGGTTTCCTCCCTAATCTTTTTCATTTGACCAGTAGTGCTATCCTATACAATCCTTGCCTTTAACCTGGCTATTAATGGCTCAAGCAAAGGAAAGGAGAGAAAATTCTTTTTATCCTTTCCACACAGCAGCTAGTAACAATCTTGTTTAAATGGTTTCCCAACCTTGTATACTTTTGTAGTTTTCAAATTGGTGTTGCTCAGCTGAAGTTAATAGGGCTAGGTTGATTTACACCAGCTGAGAAGGGTCTTATTACTATACTCTTGTCTACTGTAGAGATTGGCTACATTTTTGTCCTTTATCTGCAATTATACATATGTATGTGTTTATGTGTATGTATGTGTGTATATATGTGTGTGAATGATGCGTGTGTATGTATACACACATAGTATATGTGTATATACAGGTTTCCCTTGCTTTATATTGTAAATGTGTTCCTGGACAATGGCGCATAACCCAGATTTGCATAAAGGGAATCCACTTTACAATGTAACAAATAGGGATATATTCCAAGTCCTTGACGGTACTGACCTCCAGACCCATTTCTACAACTTTTACAAGACAATTTTGGTACTCATCAATAGCAGACTGGCGGTTGTCACCATGTGCTGTACTTTGTGCCCAGCTGCAGCTGCCCAAGGATCAGCGCTGCTGTGCTGTGCCGTGCCCACTGCCCGGCCAGCAGCGGGATGCACGTGGCGTTGCGCTGCTCCCGGGGCAGCTGCAGCTCCAGAAGGATGGGCAGCAGCTTCCCTGAGCAGCAGGCTTCACCCACACTGATTGCATAAGTTTGAATTTATGTCCCATATAACAAATTTTTGGTATAAAAAGGGTCATCACATGAGGGTGAATTTGCACATATAGGACCCACATAAAGCAAGGGAAACCTGTATATGAAATATGTAAAAAATATAAAATGAGAGCTTGTCTACATTGCTTCCATGCTATGAAGCATGCCATATGCATGCACTTTAAATCATTGTTTGTCAAATCTGGGTAAGAGTTAATACATGTTTTACAGTAGTTCCAAGCTTCTGCCAAAAGTCTACCCAAGATAAAGAGCCTAAGAATGGTTCTGTATGCTTCAGTCACTGTTAAAAGGTGGCTACATTGCCTCATACTTGGAATATGGCACACACTGGCTGCGTCTACATGAGTGGTGGACTGCATAGTAGTTATTGCATAGTAATTTAGTACTTGCTTAACTGGAGTTACTGTGCAGTACTGTTGCCACAGGTTTTTTCCTGATACTACTGTGCTGTAGCTTGTTTCTACTGTGCACACAGTTAGTGCCCAGCAACACTACTCTACTGTGCGGTAGCAATGAGCTATGGTGAAGTAGGTCATTGCTACTGTGCCTTAGTGTCTTGTGTAGATGTGCCCACTGAGTGGGAATGCATGGAGATTTCCTGGTGGTGCTCCTTTAAGTGACATGAAAGCAGCATCAACATGACCTGAGAGACTGCCAAAGGATAAATCCCAGGCAAAATAGTCAGTTTAATGCAGCAGGTGATGTATCTATTTGTTGCTGCCATCTCAGTGCTGCATCAAATCCATGCAGTCATTTGACAACAAACAAGGACTTTACTATTAATACGACATCTCAGATCAATCAAAATTTACTGGTCTTGTTACAGAAATTGATGGATGAGATGCTACGGTCTGTGTTGTGCATAGACTTAGATTAAGTTATTGCAATTGACCTTTCAAGGCTTAAAGTATATGTATCTGTGATATTATACAGGAAACTAAATAAATAGACCGGAAAATGTGACCACTAAATTTGGAAAATGGTGGAGTCTAAGAGTAGCATTTGAATACATTTTAATCTCCTAATTACAACCTGAAGAACAGAATGAAAAGAATTGTAGAAATCAAGTCATTCAATGTTTAAATCATTGCTTCCATATTGAAGAAACATATCTCTGTAGGCAGGCCACGCTACATAAATGAGAAGATCTGTTTAGGCAGAGTAATTAATGTTAGGCATAAAACAGAAATGTAAATCAAATGGGACATGAAAGTTATTTTCTGCAAGTTTATACTAAAGTTAAGAGAGAGAAATGGGCAATGCCAACCTTGGGCAATCATTGATGGACTAGCTACAAAGGGTTCTATTTTAGATCAGTTAATTAGCAAGAAATTATAGTCTGACTAGCATTTAGCATCCTGTAGACAGCAAAGTGTTGACAGCTGTTTTGATTTTCTAGACAATTCCTATGTTCTTCTAAAGTGTTGAAATTGCATTACAAAATATGATCTCAGTTTTTCAGTGTCAGAAAGGAGGTGGGAAAATTGCATATTTAATCATGTTCTATTTAAAAAAGATATATTATAGAAATCAAAACTATATTGCTTATAATACCCAAGGGCTGAAAAGAGCTAAGAGTCTGGTATGGTTTCCAAACTATGGAGCAGTTATGCTCCCATTAACTTCACTTGGAATTCTGCCCATGGCTTTTTCTGGAAAAGAATCAGGCCTCATATTGATACACTGATATTCATTCTTCCTGTGGGGAGGGAGGATAATAGGCATAGACTTTTTTTTTATAGTCTAACCAAAGAAAATCTTATTCCCCAATTCCCAGAACGCATTTCCCCTTCACAGTCAATCATTCTCCATCAATGTTTTCACAGTCACATCTACAAGCACATAAGTTAAATAGTTTTTTCATTGAGTCATTTTTACTCTCTTATTGTACCTGGAAGATCAGAAATATTTTTGACTATGAGTAAGGAGTTACCAACAAAAAACAGTGGAGAAATGCTAATAAAACAATTAACTTTAAAAGATACATTGCGTAATAAACTAGCTTTAATAGAGCATGACATCAGTTCCCCTACATTAATGGTAATTGTAAATGACTAAACTACTTTTAATAAACAATCAAAAAATCCTTAGCTTTTACATAATGCTTTTCATATTTAAAGAGGTCTGCAAGCATCGATTCACTGTTGTATTTGAGTGAGATAATGGACAGATTAGAAATCCATTTCCCCAAGAATACAAGAACCAAAATTAAAACCCAGATTAAATCACCTCTCTGAGAAGACCACAAAACCACTACCAAGAAGCAAGTCCCACCCTCTTCCTACCACTGCACAAGTGCTGCAAGCTAAAAATATAGTGTGGTTGCCATTAGCTGTGCTGAGTATACCCACCACTGCTCTCAGGACCACATGCCACACTGAGAACTTGGAAGCATCCCCAGGCACACTGCACAAAGCATGTGCGTGGTTGGATCAGGAGAGACTGGGAAGGGCTTTTAGCAGAAGTTTGGGATAACTGCATGTCCCATGTAGATATAGTCATAGTTCCAGACCAAGCACCTGGCCCTTTTTAAAATGTACATAAGACATTGCTGGGCTTAGACCACCTATACATAAGGCACAGTCTGGGTCCCATTGAAATCAATGGGATTTTTACCTTGACTTCAATGTAGCCAAGATTACACCCCTTACTTCCCTCTTAGAGTGACATTTTATAGTAGAACAATTTTTTTCAACAAGGGGAGTGTAAAATATACACACTTTTCTGGATGCAGAGTGATTTAGAACAGCCCCAGGGCCCTATCGAAGTTTGAAAGCATCTCCAAAATGTAGCTCACAGCACTGCAGAATTGCAGTTCCACCTCGTATGTGCCCTTTCAACCCTTACCATTGCTTGTCATATACCTAGATTTGCCAGTAGTATTTGGGGGCAGTCTTTTGTCTTCGGTATAGACTGCAGCAGAGGAATGATCACCTGACTAAATACAGAACTTTGAGGTCCTCTTTACACCACTCTAAGTCAGAGTAGAATTGAAAATATTACCTCTTGTCTTACTAAAATCTGTATAAGGTTTGGGCCAGTTTCTCAGGTACAGTAAGTCCAAGGGATTTCAAGGAAGCCATGTTAACCTTTAGGAGCTGAGGATCTGGATTATGTGACATACAATTTTATATGTGAACTGATAGGAAGCTCAGAACAAAAACATAAGGATTCAACAGGATTCATAAAGAAAAAACTTTACATTGTAGCTCACATATCACCCTTATGGCTCTTACATATATTTCTTTAAGAAGCAAAGGCAATCTTCCTGCATGAAGAGCTGAAATAAAATCAGTTCACACTTTCTAAGATGTGTAAAAGGTAGCTCTGGAAGCACAGGAACTAGTACAGGCACAGCTCACTATTGCACCTTCCCAATTTGTGTAGCTCCTCTGAATGAACTTCCAGGGCATGGAATTTACCCTGTCATGCCTTTTTCCATCAAAGCCTGCCATTTCAAGGATCTGAATAACAAAGCTGATCCTTGTGTTGATGTATTTTTTCCCCTCTCCAATAGACACTATTGTTCATACAACTGCGGAAGAGGTGGTGCCTCCTTTCATTAAGAATCGTGGGCTCTCACCCAGGATGCACAAAGCCCAGGTAAGTTCCCTTCCTTTGCCTTTGGGGATTTGAACCCTCATCTCCTATTCTAAGGAAACCTTCCTAATCACCAAGCTATAGAATATTATAGGATGGATAGCAGTATGATCAATCTTTCTATTTGAGAGACAAATAATGTTGAGCAGTTGATGCTACTCCACTTCGTATGGACTACAAAGAGAAAATGACTATGTAACATGATAAATACTATGTTTTCTCCAGCTCCGTTCCTCCATAACTTATTAGACTGCCGGACAACTACTCCCATTCGTTAAAAAGGACGTGAATCTCTCTTCTCTGGGAGAGTTTGGCTCCACAGCTGTTCTTTGATATTTATTTCTATGGAATTTCTAAGCTTCAATCTCTGGGTGCTACTTAAACAATAATATTGGACCTTCATTCCTTGCTTTTGTTTAACAATGTCCCAAATGCAAACAAAATTAAAAGAAAAAGGTTTCATGACAAAAACTGAAAAAAATGTTCCTTCTAGTTTGGATCAGACCAATTTTTTTTGCAAAGTTCTGGTTTGTCCTGCTACCAATGCCAACTGAAAAACAAATTTTTCACAGTCCTTAGTAACTTTTAGTCAAAAGTAGTAAAAAAAAAATGGAGGGAAACCCTCCCCCACTACCACCAAATCTTGAGAACTGGTTGAGGCCCACTGGCCATCCAAAGTTTTCCAGGTAGAAACCAAGAGTCAGATCTTCCTCTACCTATTAAGGACCTAAGGGGACTTAGGCACTTGTGATCCTATCCCACTGTGTTCAAGACCCTGAACATCCAATAATGCATCTATTCTTGTTATAGCTTGTCATTTTAGCCTTAAGACTAAATTACAAAAAAAATGCAGTGAGGTGGAAGAGTGAAACAGGATTGCATGTGAACACTTAAGTCCTCTGAGGTACCTAATAGGTGGAGTGAGATCTATGTCCATTTGCACATGTACATCTCTGCAACAGGGATTTATACTGCAAATACCTGGAGAAGTAACCTGGGTCTTATGGGTCCTTTCCTAGAAATGACATAGTGCCTCTAGTGAGGGAGCAAAGGTAAGAGAGGTCTTGGTGAGGCCGCAACTGGAGTACTGTATCCAGTTCTGGGCTCCGCAATTCAAGAAGGACGTCAAGAAACTTGAGAGAGCCCAGCAGAGAGCCACACGCATGATCAGAGGGCAAGAGAATAGGCCCTATGAAGAGAGGCTGAGAGCCACGGGACTCTTCAGTCTGGAAAAGGGCAGGCTCCGGGGGGACCTGGTGGCTACCTATAAGTACACAAGGGGTGTTCATCAGGATCTGGGAGAACATCTGTTCATCAGAGTGCCCCAAGGGAAAACAAATACTAACGGTCATAAACTCCTACAAGACTGTTTTAGGCTGGACATAAGAAAAAAATTCTTTACTGCCCGAGCCCCCAAGACCTGGAATAGACTCCCTCCAGAAGTGGTGCAGGCACCTACTCTGGACTTATTCAAGAAATGCTTGGATGCTTATCTTGCTGGGGTCTTTTGACCCTAGCTAACGTCCTGCCCCTGGGGCAGGGGCTTGGATTTGTTCTTCGAGGTCCCTTCCAGCCTTAACATCTATGAATCTATGAAGAGAAAGCAGTGGCTGGAATCAAAGAAATCTGTATTTGATAGCTTTCCGTAACATTGGGAAAGGCATCCTGCCTGTGGCAGAGGAATACAGGCAAGAGGCAGCAACAGCTGGAGCTGTACTTTATGGTTAGGGACAGAAATTACACATAAACCAGTTTAAGTGATCAAAAACTGGTTTAAACCTGTAACAGAACAGAAGCTCAGTGCATGTAAACCAGTTTAAGTGCACAGAAAAATGGTTTAAGATAAACGTGGTTGAATGTAGTATCAGACCTAATTGATCTGGGTCAAACCAGTTTATGAAACTTCTGTCTCAGACCCCTTCCTGGTTCAAGTTAATTAGAATCCCTCAGCATCCCAGCATGCTTTTCAGCCCTGGGCTGGGCTGTCTGCTCCAGAGAGTAGGGCTGGCCCCACCCCCTTGCTCTCTAGTTGGAGCAGTGAGGGCTGGCTGACAAGGATGTGGGGAGGGGGCAAAATTGGCTGGGGATGTAGCCCCCCCCCAAGCAAACCCTGGCTTGGGTCTGGGGACAGGGCGGTGGGTTAAATACCCCTTCCCCTGCTCAAACTTACTGCTGGCTGCAACTGTAGACTACAAATCCCACAGGAACCTGGAAACAGGAAGAGAAAGTGATGAACAATCCTGCAGAATCCTCTTGCTTTAATTCTGGACTGCAAATCCCAGAGACCTCGGGGGCAGCAGGAAGAGGAAGTGAACACGCAGCAGAGAGCCATACCCTGTTCCCCCTGGCTTCTGGCCTGAGCCACTGCAGCCATGTAGCTGCATTTCCTGAATCAAAGTAATGTCTGTTCACTTCTGTTTCAATTTAACCTGTGTAGTTTAGACAGACTGAATTGGTTCATCCTCAGACTTTTTGACTATCTGTGCCTAGCCTATAAACCTTGTTCCTGACAGTAGCTGTAGTGCTGAGGCAGTGGTAGAACAGGCAGGACTGTGAAATCTCAGGATAATAAATGTGCTGCATTTGTCTACATCTATCCCAACCACCCATGACACATTATCTTATAACACAGGATGCAACTCCACCCTGCCGTCTATGTTCTTATTTCACAAAGTGAAACAGGAGGAATAAAAAGTTCTTATTCTTCTTAAAGTGAAGCCTAATCACGGGCTTCACTTGGCAGGGGTCAGAGGGTAAAATTTTATTTTACTTTATTCACCCAGCCATGTAACCAGTAACATAACGAAGTTGGGAGGAGGGGGATGGAGCACAAAATGGCCTGGTCACTGTCACACTACTGGCAGCACAGCTGGTCCATGTGCTGCTGCCTGCTTCCTTGCCTGCTGCCTAGGGAACTCAGGCATACAGTTACATATTAGTGTATAACTGCCATTTTTGATGGCTAAGTACAGATGTGGTACAAAGTGATCCTAGTCTCTGTGCAAAGTGGGCGTGTAAGCATGGACACAGTAACTGAGCTGGTGCAGTAGCTGCACTCCCACTGGGCAGGTATACGGGTCCGTATATGTCTACTTACATGAGAGCATGTCACATAATCCTTCCTGGCAGAAATTCATGCCTAGCAGAGGTTAGGAGTAAGTCTCAGTAGATGAGTTGTGGTGGCACTTGGCCAGCGAGCAAAAGACTCACATTCTACACTGTTCTTAGCCGAAGTTGAATGTGCATCTCTCTGATTTTGTAGCAAGCAGCTCCAATCACCAGGCCATAAGGTAAGCATTACCGAGATTTCCTTTTGAAGCTGGAAGTATATGGGGCCAGAAGAAAAGACCAAGCTCTGCGTGTGTAGAATGGTGAGCTTCTGAATGGGAACAGGTCTGGGTTCTAGCCTAGACCCTTGCTCCCAGTGGGAGGGAAATTTCCCCACTGCTCTCCATCTATTTTATCAAAAAACTATCAAAAGCAAGGTGGAATGATTCAGCATCAAAAAGAGGTTGGATAGTGCCCTAACCTAGGGATTGGTGGTTACAGCCCTGGGCTGGAAAATGTGAGAGATGCAGATTTAAAACTCCTCTAAGGGGAGCTAGTCTGGGTCCCTATTTTCCAGGCAAGTATCTACCCTTGACTATTAGGCTAAGAAAGAAGGCTCTCTTCCTTGTGACATACATGTACAGAACTGAATACCAGTCCACTCAGCATACAGCTTATTGACCATACCCAGTGGACATTTAGGCATTCACATTACACATGAACTAGGATCACAAACTGTGTGTAAGTGCCAAGAAACAACAGTTGCACAACTGGGTAACTGCCATATGTGCATGTAAAGTGAAAGTCCAGTTGGAACTCCCCAACACTATGGGCTGTCATTGCTTCATTGGCACTTGTTTTTATTGGATTACAGGAAGGGAAGGGGCACTGGGCATTGTCTACTTTAGGTAAGGACAAGGGAAGTAATTAAGCTCCTGGGAATCTTCTGGTGCCTTGCATTCCCACCTGCTCCCACACAATGAATGATTTCTAGGAACAGGCACTTCCCAATGCATCCAGGTTTACATTCATAACTAACCTGATGCTTCCGTTCTTGGAGCAAGATTGCAACTTTCTGATTTCTACCAAGTACCCTTTGAAGCTTAGCTTTATTGTTTGAATGGCTTGCTAATGAGCATTTCAAGTGTCCTAACCGTGATGAGGTTAGAAAACAGGTTTTTCATTAATCCGACAGATAAAGAACCAACAATGCCATCAATCAGATCTAGGCAGGAACTGCTACAGTTTGAGAACCATTTTAATTTTCAGAAAGGCTAGTATTGTACCAACTACTACAGTAGTTGATAATATCCAAAATATGTCCCAGGGCCAGACAGAATATCTCTGGAAAGTGTCTTAAACATTGGGGCTGGGGACAGAAGTTACACATAAACTGGTTAAAGTAATCAGAAACTGGTTTAAACCACCAACAGAAAAGAAGCTCAGTGCATATAAACCAGTTTTGAAATGGCTAAAACTGGTTTAAGATAAATCTGGTTGAATGAAGTATCAGACTTAACTGATTTGAGTCAAACCAGTTTATGCAATGTCTGTCCCAGACCCCTTACTGGTTTAAGTTAAATCAGAGTCTCCTGGCATCCCAGCATGCTCTTTGGGCTGGGTGGGGTTCTCTACTCTAGAGAGCTGGGCTGGCCCCTCCCATCCGCTCCCTCACTGGAGCTCCAGCAGAGACTTGCGGGCACAGCAGTGTCTACCTGTCTTCCCCTGCCCCATCCCGCGCTTGCTGCTCAAGCAGGGATTCCCACTCCTTCTGTCCCTCCCACAGCACAGACCATAGCCAGCATGCTGAGTGGTGTCTGTGTAAGGCAGACAGGACAAACGCAGACAGGACAGTATCCGACAGTATCCAACAGGTGACAGGACAGTATGAAATCCGCTTAGGGCTTTTTGGAGCTAATCAACAGGTAGCTGGTAATATCCCTCCTTTGCTTCCTTGGAAAAAGTTTTTAAGAAGAGCTAGAACTAATGAGAGAGGCTTTATTTTCTGATGGGGTGCTGAATGCTGATAACACAGCTGATAAATGCTCTATTATCAAGGGGGAGGAAACCCTTCTTTAATCAGAGCATTCTGCAGGGGCCTGGCCATGCCCCCCTCAGCTCAGCACCGTGGAAGAGAGGGGAGGGCTGCTAGCCTGACCCCCCGGCTTCTAGCCTGAGCCACTGCAAGCATGTGCCTGCATTTTCTCAGTCCAGAGGGGATGTCTGTGCGCTTACAAACTGATTCATCTTAGGCAGGCTTTTTTTGAATGTTTGTCCCTAGCCCTTGGGGGTAGCAGGAACAGGAAGCAAATACACAGCACATGCTGACTATGTGCCAGATAGGTATGCTCTAGCACCCCCCAGCTTCTGGCCCGAATCAAAATTAAATGTATGTTCACTTGTTTCTCAGTTTAATCTCTTCAGTTTAGACTAACCTGCAAAAACTGAATTGATTCACCCTTGGGCTTTTTGACTGTCTGTACTTAGCCTGGAAATTTTGACTATAGCACCCCTTTTCCAAACTGTATCAAGCAATCCTGCTAGCAGGCTAGTTAGTGGGTCTCATATACTTATTCAACAAGGCTGTAGCCCTCCTGGTGTTCTAAATGAAGCCCAGGGCCAAATTCTATTCTACTTCTTGGATGTTCAAGTAGACTCAGATGCCAAAAAGTGATTATATTCCACTCTGCTTGAATCCCTGGAAATCCATTAAAACATCTACTTTTGTAATAAGCACCCTGTTACCCTTAAGACAGTTACAAAAAAGCAGCAAGGAGGACTCATCTGCCTTTTATTGTAATACTTTTCCAGATACTTGAGTAGGGTAGAAAAAAAATCACTATGTAGTCCCTAAATTCACTTATGCTAGTGGAATAGAACCTGGCCCCAAGATTCTAGGCATATTCTCACAAAAGATATTTCATAATAAAATACTGTATATTTCAAATTTTTATAATATAATTGATTAATTTTATAGATAAAATATTAATCTTTCTCTGCTTCAGATTTACATTTTCCATTTTATTATTAAATATTCCAGTCAATCTACAATTTCATTTCTTTACATCATCAATAAGAGGCAGCCATGATTTCTATCATTAACATTTCAGCTACTATAATAAAAATGATATGCCTTTTAATTTGCTAGGAAACAATGTTGGCTTTGCCAAAAAGAACTTGTTACATCAGCAGCAAAAAAAAATTTCCAATTTAATAAAACAAGATTTGAAGGGCTGAACTGATTCCCAAGATTCAAAGGCTTAATTGACACTGAAGGCTAAAGTGAAATATTGAGCTTTGGGGTCTTTCCTTGAATGATAATTTTACCCAAAACGATAATTTTACCCAAAATCTATTTTACAATTTTTAGAGCAGTGAAAGATGAAGGGGTTATTTGAAGTTTAGTAACACTTGAAATATGAAGTATCTGCCCCTAACATACCAAATGTTGTAGACAGAATTGTGGAACAATTACCCTATGGTTTTAAGCTAGTGACATATTTCACAACTGAAAATTTCAATTAATTTTGAATCACATCATTGTTTCTTTTCCTTGGACATTTGCGACCCCCTCTACATTTTACAGGTATCGTCCAATTAACTGGTTAACTGTACAAATACCTTGAGACCAGCTACACCTGTAAAATACCAATAACACTATTAAAACCTCCAACCAGCTATAAAGTTCGACCTCAAAAATGTGTACTAACTTTATACCTGGTTGCTACTGAACTTTAATTTGCACACATAGCAGGGTCTCTTCTATGGCTGGGAGCCTTGTCAACTGATGGGGCTCGCAGCTGCATGGGTACATCGTGCCCAGCCAGAGTTGAGAGCCCCATCATTCAGGGGACTCAGCTGCAGCAGCTGCTGACTCTGGGTCCTGGCAGCACCCTGAAGTCCCTGGAACCGCGTTCTGTAAATGTGGATGTTGGGTCCCCACAGTGTGCCCTCCTGGTGCTGGGACCTGTGAAGCATGGATGTAATCTCCTAGCCCTGGGGGTGCATGGACCATCTAGGACAGCAAGATCACAGCTGCCACGATCTCCCAGCTTTGGTGGTACATGAAGCATATGGCATGGCAGGAGATATGATTGTGTGGATCATGCATTAGATCCCATTGCACCTTTACCTGCGTATGTAGAGGGGCTCAGATAAATGTTTCTTATTTGGATATTTTTCTTACTCTGGTAACATCACAGAAGACAAAAACAAATTCATTCAATGGCACTGGAAAAACAGCTTGAATACAGATCTAGATTATAAACCCATGGTTTTTGGAACCGGCGTTTCGCTTGTGACCCTGTGTGTAATTGCTATCTTTTTTCCTTTCGTCCTTTTATCCCCTCCTCCAATGTCAATATTCCCTAACACCAACAAAGCATAAAGATTACATATTTAGGCCAGAAAATCTATCTGATAAATCATTCCTGAGATGAGAAAGAAACCATGTGTGAAATGAAGGTTAGAGCTTTCAAAACCATATCACTTAACCAGCAGATTTCTAATCAATGCATAACATTTTTAATAAGGAAAGAAACAGTGGGATGCAGACATATTTACTGTCTAATCTGATTATTTTGCCAAACATGCTATCCTATTCAGCTTTATGACCCTAGGGGAAATAAAAGTTATATCTTTTTAGATGCGAAGAGTATGTTTAATATAAAATATAAAGTCACAGTTACTTAGGCATACAAGTCAATAAAGCTGAGTACTAAATTGAGTGTTCTAGAAGAGTTCTAACTTTGGTGCCTAAAGTCAAATACCAAAACTCATATTTAGATACACAAGGTTAATTATTTTGGCCTCAGTTCATGGAAAGATTATTGCATATTAGTCATCAAGAGTTATACTACAGCTGGGAAAAGTGTAGTCTCTTTGGTAGCTCTCAAAAGTTTTACTTTATTAATACATTTGTCCCTTGATAGTATGGCTATTTAAGCTTTCAGACATGTAATACAAATACCTATACATGTGGTGTGGGGGCACAGCATATCTACTTTTAACTAGAACTAGAACTTATATAGTTTAAACAGCTTTATGAAGAACAGCTTTTAGCTGTTCAGTATAAAATACCACTCTGAATGTAAAATAACCCACTAATGCTATTGAGAGAATTGCATGCCAATATTACTGAACAATGACAGCTGCTTTCCTTTCAAAAGCTCCCACTGTTTTGCTGTACTGTGGATATGTCAAATAAACAATTTAAGCAGGCATTTTTGTACGTTAAGGTGTTGTGAGAATATATATTTACTTCCTGGGGATGCATAGCATGAAAATATGCACTGCATTTTAACATAGAAATACCGATGTAAGACAATATCATACCTAAGTATAAGATCATTGATTTGAAAATATAAAAATAAATATTGACAAATAATTATTTTTGTAATGCATGCACTTGTTTTCCATCTGTTATCTGTAAAATCTTCTCCCTATCAATGACAGCTGCAAGCCCAATAAATTAACCTCTTAGTTAAGCAACTTGAAAGAAAAAAAACTCTAAAATTGTTTAGAAGGCATAAAAATGAGGGGTATGATAATGACTATTGAGGAGGAATATGGCAAAGGTGTGCGGACTGTGTCATAGAATGAATGCTGCAGCATTTTATCATAATCTCTCATACTTAACTTCAGAAAAATATACTATAGGTAAGTTCTCTATATTCCACCCTGAAGAATTTGAGGCATTTTAAAATCCTGACACCTCCTTTTGTTTAGGCATTTTAAAAGTGCCTATGAACACGAGTTCAGATGATTATTTTGGATGTACCATATCTTGGATGTGGAGGTCAGCCATTTAGATTTCTAAAGCAACGTGAGTTAGGGCCCCCTTGGCCTCACACTGCACCTGTTGCACACTGTTGGGCCAACCTGCAGGATCTGTCTCCGCTACGTAGGCTTCAAGAGTGACATATGGCCCCTATTTCACACTGTGTGGAATGTACCAGTGAGAGACAGCCCCTGTGCCCCCATTGTGCAGGTAAGACAGTCACTAGGGCTCACAAGTCATATGTTAACCACGCATAGGCTGCATGAAGCATATAAGCTACAAGTTCTGGTCTGGTCTGGTCTAAATAATACCACTCATTTGCACTTGTAACTTGTAAACTTGTACTTGTGCATGTGAAAAAAGTTTAGTTCAGGTTGAAATTCAGGCACAGTATGTAATACTTCCAGAATACAGATGTTATATATTATATTAGGTTTCTAGAATAAATATTAAGTATTTGCAGCTGAATAGTTGGACATATAGGCACTATAGTACAATATCAAAGGCCCAATTCTCAATGTACTATAGAGCATCAATCATGCTGATGGCATAGGGACAAGAGGGTTTCTGTTTCATGCACTGTTTTCAAAATCAAACATGCATATGTTTACATGTGAAACAGCATAAAGGCTAGCATAGATTTTCTTACCTGTGGTTGACCTGATAGTTGAGGTGATGTTGGAAGATGCCATTGCAGGGATACATTCATCATCTTGGGAGTAACCTGCCTGAATGGCACGCAGGTAACTGTGGCTTCTTGTTCGGAAGCATCCTGGGAGGTCAAGGGCATCCATTGCCTGAGCTTCAACTTCACTAAACACTGATTCACACACCGATTCAAATTGCCCATTAACCTCTGCTTCACTCATCTGAATAAACAACAACAATGCATTTGATTTTTTGACTTGCTTTGTTTGTGATCATCATGGCCTCAACACCTCACAAATGGATACCTGTACATTGATGAAGAACTGTTTTAGCAAATAATTAAAGTTTAATAAACCCGTCTGAACACATTCACATTTTATTGTCTTACATGGCTGTGTATAATATGTACCATGCAATTTGTTTTAAGTGATGATATTTCATACCTTTTGATATATTCAGAAGATTATCAGTAAATATTAAGAATGATAACAGACAATCCCAATATCTCTAGGTCCTGATGAAGAAATCTATGTATTGTTGACACTGGGGTGTAAAGATTAATATAGATTACCCTCACTTTTAGTGTAGGTGGGAAGATGGACTTCTTAGTTACTTCCCTGAACGAATCAACAGAGTTGATTGATCACATAGGTGGGTTTATGCCACACCTCTTGGAGATGGCATTGCAGATTGTTCTCTTCCCTTTGCTATAAATATGATAGAGGTATCTATGGATTGTGACTAAAAGCTACATTCTGGCCTAAAGAGTTCTGATAAACAGAAAAGAATTGTCTTTACTTGCATTTCAACAGGATGGTTCAGTTGATCTCTGAGTGAGCTGCCGTCTTTGAGGTGTGGGATCAAGTGTACATATTTCTTATGTACATAGCTGAGCTAAGAAAAGTCTGGATCTTTGTTAAACACTGTCTATAAAAATCATACTTGATCCACAAACTGGTGTTCATTGAAAGAAGCAGTATAAATGTGATGCATCACATCCATAAATTATGACAACTGACATTGCACCATTATGATAGTTGATGTACACCTATTTAAAATATCTGAGGGCAAGTTTAACTTCTATTTTTAAAGCCTCTATTAATCATTTTATTTATGTCATGTATTACAAATATTACTTTATTATATTTATTCAGCCAATGATACATGCTTTATATTTCAAAACAGCTTCATTGTATTATGGGGGTATAACTTCTAGCCATGTTTGCCTAAGGACATAGGCAGACAAGGATCTTTGGGTAAATCCAGTATCTTTTATTAAACCAACTCAAATAGTTGAAAAATTCTTCCTTGCAAGCTTTCAGATATAAAAAACCCTTCATCAGGCTGAGGAAGCATCTGCAGTTGGTCTGTGCCCTTTCTGGATGGACTGATGGGTTCTTTACTATTCATTCCATCCAGGAAGAGCACAGACCAACTGCAGATGCTTCCTCAGCCTGACAAAAGGTGTTTATACCCAAACGCTTGCAAAGAAGAATTTTTCCAACTATTCGAGTTGGTCTAATAGAAGATATCATATTTACCCAAGGAAACTTGTCTATCATTATATTATATTTATTTATTCTTTGCAACTGCCAGTTTCACCATGACTTTTCATGTTTCCTTTTCCATAACCCTCTGTGATATTTATCAGGAATGTACTGAAGTCTAGATCCAATAAAGGATTAGGTGCCTACAAGCTGGGTGCTGTAACACCTATTTTTTAAGAATCTGGCCCCCAGAACAGAATCCAATATCTAAAGCTATACACATAGGCTCCTGAAATAGAGCATAGAATGAGTTAAGCCACTGAAAGGGAAAATCCAAAAAGCCCACACCCTAAATTGGGAGAGATCTGGGTGTAGCCAACAGTAGATGCTAAACCATGCATGTGAATACAATCTCACTTCCTTCTAGAGTTTAGGCACCTGAAACAGGGCATGGCTACACCTGTTTCGAATGGGAAGCCCAGAGTCCTTACCTAAGGCTTGGTGCCTGAAAAATGTTCTCCAAAATAACTGAAAAGGGGTACCTGTTTTCTCTTAAAACAGGGATGGAAAAAACAGTGGTGCTGACAATACCACCAGCATTTTGTATAATAGTGGTTAAAATACTATCCCAAAAAGTAGGAGACCAGGGGGTCATTCCTTTCTTCACTATGAGTGTTCAGAACTGCATCTCACCTCCCAGGAGACTGCCCCAACCAACAGTTGCTAGGTAGAGAGGCAGTGATATTCTCCACTCCTGGACAGAGTGAGACAGAGATTGCACAAAAGGGAATATACACGGTTGCTCAGTGGTTAGGACAATCACCTGGGGAGAACAGAGGACTCCCTACTCCTATGAATGTTTCTAGAGTAATGGATAAATCTTCAAAATAATCTGAAGAACAGTGAGAAACAATCACCCTCCTTTCTGTACTCTCTTTTAGGCCTCCTGTATCTACAATCTTTCAGCACAAAGGCTGACCTTCAACAGCTGAACATAACATCATATTTGGTTAGGATGCTCTTGTAGGAGGTGGGAGACATGACCTTGACTCATCTCACCTGAATGAGATGAGCTGCATACTGAATCTTGGTCTCCAGCTTCTAGGGGAGAGTGCTCAAATCATTATGATCAGGGGAGGACTGCTCCACCCAAAGTTTAAAATCAACTGACTGGCAGTGGCAGTGGCATTTGTACTCAGGCAGTGCTGAGGGAGTCACTTGACTTCATGGTTTATCATAATCTACCTGATCCCTTCTATACTCTTCATTCCTCAAGGGTTAACAACCCTGTCTTCTTTTAGTCATCTTGATGTTCCACTGATCAACGTATTCTTTCTTCTGTAAATCTGCTGTTTGTTAGCTGTTCCTGGTAATGAAGTTCCTTTTCCACAGCTCTGCAGATTATTTTTAACACATTCCAATGAAGTTATATTTGATTTTCCTCAATCTTCAATAGAATAGTATAGCCATAGCTCTACTAGCATATTAACAGGGACCCTGGTTTTCTCTGATAAAAAAATCCAAAATTTTCTGATTTAAAAAAACCTCCCCAAATCCAATTTTTTCCATGATTAAAATGAAATGCCACTATATATTTCATTTTAATCATGGACAAATGTAGATTTGGGGATTTTTGTTAATGAGAAAATTTTGGATTGTATATATAGTGGCATTTCATTTTAATCACAGGACAAATGTGGAATTGGGGATTTTTTTTAAATCAGAAAATTTTGAATTTTTTTTATCAGAGAAAACCAGAATCCCTGCAAACCAAAAAAGCTTCTAGCTTATATTTGACTAAAGAAAAACATGTGTTGTTTTATATGTAATGATGCACCTCAACGTAAGCACCCCCATTTTCAAAATTCTAGATCTGTCCATGTGAGGATGGAATTATAAATCGTTGGTGGCACCTCCTCTATCATTTAAAAATATAGAAGCTCCAACTGCATTTCAGGAGGTATCTTATCCTGCCAGCATGCATTAAACATGCTCTGCAAATGCCATCTGGACTGTGCCTGTCAGGAGACAGGCAATGCTAATCCTGATTTCTGGATCCCAGTAGAGCTTAAGTGAGAGCTGAAGTATGAACTGCTCAGATTTTCAAATTTCTGGGTATGTAAAAAAGGAAAAGTGAAGGTTGCTACAGAACTTTCAGGTCAAACAGGGAAGTGCCTAGTGAGTTAAGGCACTTTATGGGTTAGGTGGCTTCTAAGTGGGGGTGTTTGAATTGTAATTATAGATCTACCTAAAG
Source organism: Alligator sinensis (assembly GCF_000455745.1). Classification (NCBI taxonomy): domain Eukaryota; kingdom Metazoa; phylum Chordata; order Crocodylia; family Alligatoridae; genus Alligator; species Alligator sinensis. The sequence continues at coordinate 690,128 of NW_005842758.1, read as the reverse complement.
TTTACCTAAGTCCTGTTTAGGAGTTTATTGGTCTTGTTCTAAATAAGTAATGTACAGTATTGTTCTGAGTAACTAGAAATGCTATTCACCCAGATTAGAAATTTAATATTAGACAGAGCACTGAATCAACCAATCATGCATACTGTATTTAATCATTAATTAAGAGGGAAAAATCAATACAAATATCTTAGCCATGTTCTGGCTTTGCAAGTACTACATCTGGTTGATATTATTATTATTATTATTATTATTGTGGTTGTTGTTAATAACATATTATTCATTATAACAAAATAACTGCTGCAAATTTTCAATTTTGCTAGTTTCCATTATACAATTCCATGGAGATTTCAAATAGAACTTCTCACCACAATGAAAGGCTTTCTTTCTAATTTTTTGCAGAGATTTTGGCTATTAAATATATTTTGAAATAAATTACTGTGTCTTTCATAACATAATTAATTTTTATTTCTAACAAATAATAATGCTATCTGGAAAGGGAAAAAATAATCTTATTCTGAAGTCTTTTGATTAGAGTAGTGACCAAAAAGGTAGTTGGATCAAAGGTAAAAGTCCTCATTATTTCTTTGAAACAGTTTGTTGATGGTGAAAAAAAATGTTTTCTGTATTGAAAGAGTAAGCCTATGTTTTCTAATGTAAATGTACAATCTATCAGTATCCATGACTCAACTCCTAACCAGGAATGGATAGGGAGGGAACCATTGAGATAACAGACACAAAAGCATTAAACAGCATAAAACTGCTTGATTGGACAAGAAAAGGACAGGGTCATGGGAAGGTAAGAAGAAACAGCAAAGGCATAGATACTGATATATAAATATTCTACATTTAAGTTCTGTGCTATTTCATGTATTTAATACTGAAGTGAAAATAGATGAACAGTGAAGTGGAAAATATGTAGCTGACACAAAATTATTTAGGTTAGTCAAGATTAAAAATGACAATGAGGAACTTCCATAGGACCTAATTAACATAGCCAATTGAACAACCTGATGAAAAATGAAATTCATTATGGACAACTTTAAGGTAATGTATTTTGGAATGAAGAATTTAAGTCATTCACACACACTGATATAATTACTTAGGTAAATGGCCTAACCATCATTATGGACAGCTCAATTAACTCCTTTGCAATGCACAGTGGTCAACAGGGCAAAGGATATTAAGTTATATTACAGAAGATAGCCATTATATAGAATTATACAAAATTAAGGTTGGAAGAGACCTCAGGAGGTTATCTAGTTCATCCCCTGCGCAAAGCAGGCTCATCCCCAACTAGATCATCCCAGCCAAGGATTTATCTAGCCAAGTCTTAAAAATCGCCAAGGACAGAGACTCCACAGCCTCTCTGGGTAACCTGTTCCCATGCTGTACTACCCTCCTAGTAAGAAAGTTTTCCTAATGTCTAACCTAAACTTCCCTTGGTACAACTTGAGATCATTGTTTCTTGTTCTGTAATTTTCGACCACTGAGAATAGTCTAACTCCATCCTTTTTGTAACCACGCTTCAGAAAGTTAAAGGCTGCTATCAAATCCCCCCTCAGTCTTCTCTTCTTCAGACTAAATAACCCCAGTTTCCTCAGAAGTCATGTGCTGCAGCCCCTAACCATTTTATTTGCCCTCTGCTGGACTCTCTCCAATTTGTCTACATCCTTTGGGGCCCCAAAATTGGGCACAATGCTCCAGATTGCTCTCAAAAGTGCCAAACAGAGGGAAATAATCACTTCCCTTGATGTGCTTTCAATGCTTCTACTAATGCAGCTCAGTATGCCGTTGGCCTTCTTAGCAACAAGGGCACACTATTGGCTCATATTCAGCTTATTGTCCACTGTAACCCCCAGGTCTTTTTCTGCAGAACTGTTGCTTAGCCAGTTGGTCCCCAGACTGTTCCAGTTTGTTCCATCTTAAGTGCAGGACTTTGCACTTGTTCTTACTGAACCTCATGAGATTTCTTTTAGTTCAGTCCTCCAATTTATTGAGGTTACTCTGAATCCTAAGCCCCACCCTCCAGTATATCTACTACTCCCTCCAGCTTGGTGTCATCTGCACACCTGCTGAGGGTGCACTCCATCCCATCTTCCATGTCATTGATGATGATACTGAACAAACATGACCCCAGGAACAACTCAAGGGGCACTCCACTTGATACCGGTTGTCAGCTAGACATCAAGCCTGTCACTACTATCCTTTGAGCTGAACAATCCAGCCAGTTTTCTATCCACCTTACAGTCCATTCATCCAAGCTGTATTCCCTTAGCTTGCTTGCAAGAATGGTGTGGGAGACCATATCAAAGGCCTTGCTAAAACCAAGGTATATCATGTCCACTGCTCTCCCTGCATCCACAGAGCCAGTCAGGTCACCATAGAAGGCAATCAGGTTGGTCAGGCATGACTTGCCCTTGGTGAAGCCATGCGGACTGTTTCTAATCACCTTCTTTCCTTCTAAAGTGTTTAGAAATGGATTCCTTGAGGACATGCCCAAGAGGTAAGGATGACTGGTCTGTAGTTACCTGGATCCTCCTTTTTCCCCTTCTTAAAGATGGGCACTATATTTGCCCTATTGCAATCATCTGGGATGTCTCCTGATCATAACAAGTTTTCAAAGCTAATGACCAGCAACTCCGCAATAACATTGGCCAACTCCCTTAGCACCCTCAGGTGCATTGCATCCAGCCCCATGGACTTGTGCATGTCCAGCTTTTCTAAATAGTCTCTGACTTGTACTTTTGCCAGTATTGGATGCTCACCTCCTCCCCAAACTTTGCTGCCACGTGCAGCAGTCTGGGAGCTGACTCTGCCTGTGAAGACTGAGGTGAAAAAGTAATTGACTACTTCAGCCTTTTCTGCATCCTCTGTTGCTAGGTTGTTTCCCACATTTAATTAAATGCTCATAGTTTCCCTGATTCTCCTCTTGTTGATGACCATACTGCAGAAACCCTTGTTATCCTTCACATCCCTCGCTACCTGCAACTCCAGTTATGCTTTGGCTTTCCTGAATTCATCCCTGCATGCCCGAGCAATACTTTTATATTCCTCCCTAGTTGTTTGCAAATTTCCACTTGTTTTAAGCTTTCTTTTTGTGTTTTAGCTCATTGAAAAATTCCCTGCTAAATCAAGCTGGTCTTCTGCCATACTTGCGAGTCTTCCTGCATGTTGGGATTGTTTGTTCCTGTACCCTCAGTAAGGTTTCCTTAAAATACAGCCAGCTCCCCTGGCTTCATTTCCCCCCCTCAGACTGGGCTCCCAGGGAATCCTGCCCATCAGTTCCATGAGTGAGTTGTAGTCTGCTTTTCTGAAGTCTGGGGGCCTTACTCTGCTGCTCTCCTTCCTTCCTTCCCTTAGGATACTAGAATAAATAATCTCATGGTCACTGTTGCTCAAGCTGCCATCCACTTCTACATTCCCCACCACTTTTTGAAGTGATTAAAATTCTGAAAGGCAAAGGTGTGGATAATATCTAACTGAACAGAATGAAGAAAGTGGAGTATAAATGTAAACAATGTAAATAATCACTAATAAAGATTGCAATGATTAACATTATCAACTTTCAGTCCCATATTCACTTTGAATAATGTGCTGAATTCTGGTCAAACCTTAAAACAGAAAAAACAGAAATGAAAAATGTCAAAACAAGAGCAATGAAAATTATTACAGACAGAAATGAAGCAAAGAGAAGATAAAAAAGCTGTGACATGAGATAGCAATAAGGGCAATTGAGTTTTCCTATTCATGTTGATTATAATACAAAAATAAGGCCATATACAGATATTCAATTTCTCTTGGGAGAATCACTGCTCTCCAAGGAAAAACCAGGAGTGTACAGATGTTTAGGCTTTTTTTTCCCAGAGCATAAAATGTGTGCTTCAAGAAAAAAAATGACCCAGGGACAACTAGGGTTATAAACCCTCCAAGGAGAGTTTCTCCTGAAAGAATGAACATCTATACACATTCTCTTTTTTATAGAAGCCACAGCACAACTCCAGCATTCCAGGGTGTTTTGCTTCTCCCTCCCTACTTTCAAGGGCAGTGCATGTATCACTTGCTGGACTCTGCTGGTCCAGCCAAGCAGGGAATGGAGCACACCCTTTCACAATCCCACATTGAGCTACAGGGAGACACAGGTCAACCAAGCAGGGCTGTCTTGTACATTGCTGCCATTCTGTCTCCAGGAAGACTAAGGGAGCCTGCAGCACATACTGAGACGTGTGCACAGGGTTCCCTTGGCTGTATAGCATCAGCACTGCAAGCCTTCTGCTCTTCAAGGGCTCAGCCTTCAAATATATGTTTCGGTGTCCCCAGCTAACGAGGTAAAAAAAACCTGGGAAAAGTTTCCCAGATTAATTAAAAGTGTGTATGCAGTGTAAGTGAGCACTCAGTGAAATTAAAAGAAATACATTAGTAGTGATAAAAAGGTAGTAGGCATTTTTTTTATTAAAAAGGCCACTATTCATCTTATGGAGCTCAGTACTACCTTCAGATTTGTGAAGTGCCTCATAAAACATTGACACTTTAGGGGAAGTGGGAAGGATCCAGTTAGTATTTATGAGTTTTTGAAATACCTCTTTTTACAAAGCTACATAGCAACTTTATTTTTGCTATCCAATAAAAAGAAAGGACTGATCTAAAATATGCAGCTGTGGTCCCAGGATGACTGAATGTTCCAAACCATTGACTAATATGGCAACCCCTACACAGTGGAAGCCAGAAAAGACTTATTCTGTGAATGAGAATTGCAGAACTAGAACTTTATGGTCAGTCTATTCTACCTCCTCATATATCTGCACACACGCATATATAAGACTATTGATTCTGTATATTTGTGCATGTGCACACACACACATATGTATGTACATACAAACACCTAAGATTTGCATGCAGAAATCCTAGCATTGATTCATAATTTGCTGTTTGACAGCATCCCTCAGTTCCACCATCTTTACTCATTGTTTTCTTCAGATCAAATAAGCATGTCAAATTTATTAATGTCTGAATTACCGTATTTACTCGAATAGAAGACGATCCTGATTATAAGACGAGCCCCCCCAAATTAGATTATATATATGGAAAATTAATAAATTTGTTATAGTTTTCCTCGTATAGAACCTAATTATTGGAGGTTTGCCTTGAATTTGTCCTCCCCTCTCTGCTACAGTAGGGAAAAAAATCTGGGGGCTCAGGTAGCCCTTAGTTCTCTGCTTCCTCCCAATTTTTTCCCCTAGCTGTCCCTTCCCCCTCCCCTTACTGTCAGACCCTGCTCTCCTTAAACATGTGGAAGTGAGGAGAAAATGTGAACATAATAACCTTGCAATTAAACATGTCTGCAGCAATTTGCATATAGTACCCATACAGTTATATCATCCAGAATTGATGCACTGTAACAGGTGCTGGGTGCACCTGTTACTTTAAGAAGGGAGAAGACTGAGGAAGGAGTTGAGGCAGCAGGAAGGAGACCATCTGACCAGAAAGGGGAGGAGCTTAACTGGGAGATAAGCTGAGGGCCAGAGCTGTTTCAACCTGACTGCTGACATGGAAGGAACTCCTGAACAAGCAGCAGAAAGAAGGAGACAGGGGTTAAGAGAAGGCAGCCTTAGAACCACATAGGGTTGGGTGGTTTAGGGACTGAGACAAGGGGAGGTGGTGGTCTCAAGAGGCCCAGGAGCAGGGCCAGAGCTTGGGAATAGAGTGGAGATGGGACCAGAGAAAGTCTGTTGCCTGGGGCAACCAGGAGGTCTGGTGCCCAGGAAGGACTAGGTACCCAGCAGTAGTCAGAATGGCCAACAGAGGTGGGCAGACAGAGGCAGCAGCCTGAGTCCAGGAAGGGGCAAGTAAGATTGATGGGACAGGGACTGCAAATACCAGCAGTGGTGGAGACTGGGTCTTGGTACAGGCCTAGGAGTGGTGATAATTGAAAATATCTGTGAGGCATGGACTTGATGTAAGGGGTGTTTGGAGACCTGTAATAAGCCCTTAAGGTGCTGAGTAGTGACACCTGTACAGGAGCAGGGATCTCTGCGGCAGTTAATAACAATGAGGCGTGGCAGAAAATGTGAAAGGGAGAAAGCCTGAGGGGCAGAGAAAGGGCCAAACAGCCACTACAGTGCATCGTGGTGACCCTTGAGTCCAGAACTTGCTGCATTCACGTAAAAATGTTTTAAACTGCTACACGTTTTAGCACAGGTGTTTCATAAACACAATTCTGAGCACACATTAGCACCTACTTATATCTATCATAAACTAAGCACTGCCCAATGCCAAAAGGGTTATTATTTACCACACAGTTCACTGGACTGCATTCTACCAGTCAACAGCATTTTATGACATGGTGAGCCACAAAATTGTGTTCAGTTCACCCAGAATCCCTCTGTCACACCCTCTTTCAGTCTGGCACATATGATTAATGTGACCCCACCCTCCACAGTGATCCCACATCTCAGCAGTGTTCAGTATATGTATATACTCCAGATACCTACAAATGATCCATATGCTAATTCGCCTGCACTCATAACTGGAGCCAGGTGTTCCTTTCACAAATCCTTGGATGCTCCAAAAATGTATATGCAAATGAAGTGCAGGGCAAGGTGGTCCAGATTCACTATTGGAGGGCAGGGCCACACTAATCATATGTGCCAGGCTGAGAGAGTGGCTGACAGAGGAATTCTGGGTGTGCAATGTTTGTGGCTCACTATGACTTGAAAAAGAGTTGGCGGTGAGTGGGACTGCTCTTAATGGCACTACCACACCCACATGTATTATTCAGATGGGGTATTCAGATCTTTGTGGTAGGTTCCCATCAGCTTATTTTCCTGATGTGGGCCATGTGTTTTATAATCATGCTCAGTATTGGCAACATTTAATCAACTTCATAGTTAGTCTTCATTGCCAAGCACATGCTGGTTTTAGACAATCTATTTAATGAGATTTCTTGGTATGTAATAATAATAAAAGTGGCTTTCCCCCCCCCCCCCATGCCAATGGGGGGGGAGGGATCCTCGTCTTTTATTCGAGCAAATATGTTACTGTAACTACTTCCGTTCTCAGCCCTTTAAAATTAATTAAGCATATCAAAACTGTCCATGTATTAGTAACTAGTCTTACATATAGCAGGTACAATAAAGGGTTTAATAAGAGTTTCCCACCTGACTAACACAGCTGGCCTGGCTAAGTGTGCTCACTGCTCTCATATAGCTCTGATTCCTTGAACGGAACTTTGGAGAATTGTAGTTGGCAGAGGGATCCAGGTTGTGAACCCCAGGCACATCACTTGCAGCTTGAAG
>NW_005842758.1:648202-682805 GCF_000455745.1 Alligator sinensis | reverse complement strand
GAGGGAAAAATAGCAAAGTATGTGAATTTACAGATGGAATAAATTATGATACTGAAGGTAGCAACTTGTATTAGCTTCAAAAATCCACTCCCTCAGGCCATTTTCACTGCCTGTATAACATGGCATAGCCCTCTTGATCTGTGTAACTTTACACAAGCAGAGAATTTGGTCATAAGTTTACCAGTCACATATTAAAACGTACAAAACATTTTTTGTCAAAATAAAATAAAATATTGCCAATCTTCCCTTGGCTACTCACGTTAAATTTTAAAGTAATAGTATATCAAGGCCGATATGAACAATAACTGCTAGTGGAATATATACCAAGAAATCTGGGAAGTCGAAGTTTCTTCAGGGATAAAAATCCCTTTCATTTAGGATCCCTCTTTACTGCAGGTGTTATACATCAAGATATCTAAAGCATGAATATGTTTACAGAAGATCAAAGTATCACCTAAAGATGCACTTTGTAATGGCGCACAGCTCATCTGTACAAACCTCAGAAATAATTTTCAGCTCTCTGTTTAGAGGAGGAATGGTACAATGAGATTACTCCCACCCCCTTTCTCAGTTTCATAGCACTTCTGGGTGTGTCTGCCCTAGCTTTTAGATCTCAGGTTAATTGAATGGTCATTAGCTTAGAGTAAAGAGCACATGTCTACTCTAGATCAAAGAACTGTCATGCACTTAGGGTAAAGAATAAATAGTTGTGGAAAAGTTTTGATATCAGTGGGAATGGTGAGTTCTTATCCTCAAAACACAAAGATAAGAAGCCTCATGTGGGTCCTCCAAAGTGTAGCACATTAATAAATACTTCAGACAATAGTGATTTTAATGAAGAAATTACTTAGTTCCCACATTCATGAAGTCCCACCACAGAAAAGCCAAAAACCTCATGGTCAAGCCATTCACCTGGGAAACTCAGGTGAGTGAGGCAGAGTATGGACTTGAACCTGGGTCTTTTGCATCCCAGATAAGCACCGTAATGAATGGGCTATTGATTATTCTGGAGTAGTAGATCTCTTTTCTCTGAAAAACTTTTAAAGTTCTGGATTTCCTCTTGATATGGAACAGGAACCATGTTTGAAATTTTGAAAAATTTAAAGGAAAGGAGGGGAAACCTTTTCCCTTCAGCTCTTCTTAGTTCTTGCCTTCCAAGAGATGCTTAAATCATTGCAAGATTGGCTGCTTGTTATTAGTCAAATCAGACAGATTAAACAAAATGAAATTGTACAAGATTAATCTATGTTTATATGTCTGCATCAATGAAATAATTATATTTAAAGTAACAAATTAACATATCATACTGACTGTGTGTCTAATTCAGTTCGCTATAACAACAACTGCAGTAATGTACCATTGCAACCACAGGGTAACATTAATAAAAAAGCTTCTCCTAAAACAAATAAACTAGATTAAGATAACTGAGCCTCACTATCCAAGTCCAGGAATATCCATTTGCTCATTGAAAATATGTAAACTTTCCTTTAACAGGCTGTTAAGAGCTTTCCCTTTCATATCAGCACCAAGGTTTTCCCTGTATTGTTCTCCCTGTATTGTTAATTTATTAATGTGCATTGTATAAAAACATTTTAATATTAATAAATATTATCTTCCAAAAGTGGATGAGAAAAAAAGTTCTCCACTTGTTATGGGGCATTTCAAATAATACATCTTGAGACCAGAAGCAATCTCAAAAACACAAGAACTTTGAGGTTTTTTCACTGAGATTTAGGCTTTTTAGGAGTCAAGTTATAGAGAACACATGGAGAAAAAGGCTGAGAGAAATAAGACGTGCCAATGTGATCAAAACGCCTAAAAGTTCAATAATTTCTAACTTCTAATAGCTGACTTCCTTCTTTGCTATGCACAGTAATCATTTAACAAGCTAATACTTAATTCTGGAATACCTATTTTCTCACAAGATACTACTATCATAAAGTATAATCTACAATTTATATGGCAATAATTCATTAAGGAAATCCAGTATACTGTACTAATGCTAAGCAACTGAATTCTGATGGATGATGATTTGGATACTTCTTAGTAAGTAATTTTTACTTATCAGAGCACAGCAATTTATTCATGGGACTGTAGCACTGTAAGAGAAATGTTGCATATATTAGAGTGTAAAAGGAAATTCAAATAGATTCTATTAATATGTTGAATTTTTTCCAATATAATGAAATGATAAATTGTAACCCAGAACAGCATTAAAACATTCCTGAGATATACTTTCAAATTAATCCTTTTGGGTAATTACAGATTATAAACCTGATATTACGTTGATCCAGCCCCAAATACATGTCGATATGACAGTTACAAACAAGAGGTGTCACCAGAAAGGTAAATATCTACTTGCAAACTATTTATCATTTACCTGGATATGGGATATTGTTCAATGTACACAGTATATCAAAAAATATTTTGTGATAAAGTATTGCTTTTAAATGGCAACCATTCTGCATGCAGTAATAGGAACAAAATTTATGGCTTTCAGTTTTAAAAAGAAATGCAGATCTACTACTTTATGTACAAGCAATTTCTGCTTTGTATTAGGAATTTTTCCTTACAGACATGTAATGGAAACAAGACGGTTATGAAGATTTGTGTTTGAGCATTCCCTCCCAATGAGCACTTAAGGAACATGTACACACATTCCAGTCACTGCATGTGACCCCGATTTTCTCTCCCCACCCACCCTCCGTAGTACTGGATGTTCAGAGAGAGTAGGCTGGCAGCCTTTATCAGAGAGGAGTAGGCTGGCAGCCTTTATCAGAATTCAGTTGCTTTTCTAGGATTCAGGTTCTTAGTTCCAATGAACAGCTTGGTGTCTGTAAAAGCAACTGGAAACTAAGGAGATCCCTCAGTTCTTTATGGTCCACTAATAACTATCCTGCAGATCACAGTTTGATAACCACTGCCCTAAGAAGAAAGCTTAGGCATTACTGAGGCTTACTCTGATATGGCTTAGCAGTGTGTTATGATGACACACACTGAATAATGACACAACATGCCATTATTGTGTCCTGTTTTGGTCATTTCATCTGATAGCGGGTTTTGAAGAGGCCCAAAGACAGCCAAGAAGGATAGTGAGAAAGCAAGATATACAAACAATAATTGAGAACACAAACTGTTTATTTGCCTTCAACCCATATCCTTAACATTTCCCTTTAATTTTTTTTCCTTGGAAGATGTACTGAGCTCTCTGTACCCAGCTAGCTGTTTGTCTGTTTATGACTTTACACAGCACCCTTTATTGTAATATCTAAACATCAAATTTAGTTTTATTTTTCCTAGAAAAGGAAAAGGTTAGAGGCAATTTGACAAAACATTTCAAAATTGTGGAGAGCACTGTGTAAAGAAATCAAGTCTTCTGTCTCCCCTCCTCCCTGCAAGAAGAGTGAAGAAAATTACTGAGCAATAGCACATATTTAGAACCAAGGAAAGAAAGTATTCTTTTGACCAGTCAACCTGTGGAATGCATTGACCCAAGAAGTGGCTCAATTTTAGAGGATGAAACTGCTAATAACAACTGCAGCTATGTAAGCTAAGATAATATCATGGGTAATCAAGCATCATGCTTTGCCTACAGTGATAAGGAAGAAATCCATTTCCTTCACCATTACCCATCTAGCTATGTACTTTATGGAAGAATTTTTAAATGTGTCTTGTCATTGCCTCTGCTGCCAGAGAAGATGGATAAATAATTTGACCCTTTGTTTCTGCTATGGCTTTTTCTCTTGCAAAATTAATTCTGAATCAGTGCATTTTATTTACTGCTCTCTGTATATATATTCCTAAGAAAAGTAAAATCCCAGGCTCATCTGATTTATTTAGACTGTCACAATAAGGACCTCCTTGTAGTTCACATGCATTTTTATTTTCAGAAATCCTCCTTCCTTTGTGTTATGTGATTGTCAGAAAGTTACAACAGACAATTTTTGTGTCAACACAGCCCATAGGCTTCAGCATGCAGTGTTGAGGATAGTTTGAATCGTGCTCCATCTGCCATCCCACACTGCTTTCCCTCATTTTAGGATTGACTGATCTGCATACCCCTCTCATTGCTCTGGGCCCATGTTGGCTGCATAGCAGCTCACTCTTTAAAAGCTGGCAGGCAGTCAAAAATAGTCTATCTGAAGTCCCTACAATTCCATCAAAGTGCTATATTTAACATTATTGCCCTACAGCACTGTATTGTGTTACATAACCACTTGGAGTTGTGCAGAAGTCAAGGATCTCATGGTAGTCTGGGATGAAGCAAAGATTCAGGAAACTCTTTAATAAACTTAATCAAAATTAAGACATATGTATGAAAGGTGGGCGAACCAGGGTTACACTTGAAACAGTCTGCAATACTGGATCTAGAGTTTGGGCTATGACACATCAGGGGACTCTGACAAAGAAGAGTCATTACACAACAACATGAGTGGACATGGGATCCCAAATTATATTAGCATGGATGTGCACCTTACTGGACCTGGGAAGAGGACCTTAGCCAGTAAGGACTCATGAAATCTGGTTTTATATAAATAATTGGAATGACATATTATGATATGTTAGTTTTTCATTGTGTATCCTGGATGCCACCATATGGGAGGCATAAACTAGTAGCAGCTACTCTGAACTTTTCCCTGCCTCTTCTTTTCTGTGCTCAAAACAGTGACAGTGGAAGGTGACCAGTTCTGAAGCCAAGCATTACTGTGGGCATTTATAAATTGTCTGGTCTCAGGCATGCCATACCTTATCTCTAGTTCTATGCTTTCCTTCCTGGACACCTCTCATGGCATGTCTTAAATCCCAATATATCCTAAAAAATACAGCAGGGATCAGTTCAAGACAACACTGACACAGTGAAAATGTAACAGCTCCATTTCCTTCAGCCTCCTGGCAACAAAAATATACCCCTTTTCCTGGCATTCCTTTCCAGCCTTCCAGCACAGTCAGTGTAACCATGCTTGTACCATAGAAGGGAACTTTTCAGAGTGCTTCTCTGAAGGTCAGTGAGATCTTCTTGAACATGCTCAGTAGGGATATGGTGGTGGCTGGAGACCACATTGGGTGTACCACTGAGTTCAAGGGCTTAAAAAAACCTCTGTCCTGGTAACTAGGCTGCAGTGTGCCAGAAGTTAGACCCAGACAGAAGTGTTCTGGGACAACTCTCCGTGAACAGGGGGCAAGGGCCAAGAGACTGCAGTGGACTATCCTACTGAAAATACTGACTGATCAGGGCTGTGTCAGCTCTGACTCCTGCTGCTAAAGAGAGATGTGTGTCCAGGTCCGAGCACCAGCTGGGAGCAAGAAGTGACACAAACATGTTAAATCTATCCAGAGGTTCCAGAGAAGATAGATTAAATCTGCTGTGAACCAGACTTGGAATATGAGGAATATCAGGGACGGTGAAGCTGGTAAGCAGCTTATTCACTACCAAGGAGCAATATAACGTATGTGTGTAAGTGTCTTGATTTTTAATGTTTTTCTTTGTAAGGTTTTCATTTTTAGTTTGTTGTTCATTTGTTATTGTTTTAGTTACTATAGTAAAAAGATACCTGGCATCAAATTTTCCTCAGTATCTCACATTTAGTGCTGCTGTTTTGTGTGTGTGCATGCATGTGTGTGTGAAGTGAGCCTTGGGGGGTTGTGCATTTGGTATTGCATAGCCCTTTCATAAGCACCCCTTCTTCATCCTGTCTGTGTTCAAAGTGGCCCACTCAGAATGCCAATATTTTTGTGCGAATGTGATTCTCTCATAGTCACTACCCACCCTTTCTTCTTCTTGGCTGCTCCCTGTGGTGGGTGCTCAAAGTAGAGATCTCACGCTATATACCCCATCCTCCTTTTTGTGCATCCTAATGAAACAGAAGTGAGTCTGAGAACAATGAAAACTAGACATTAGACATTTCTGTGACTTCCCAATAAGCTCTTGAATGACCACCTCTCTCCACTCTATGCGGGTATCTCCTTTGCCTTCACAAATTCTGTACAACACACAGCATACAAGGCATGTATTGCCAGGTACCCTCTAGACATGGTATGAGGCTATACCACATCTGCTTCAGTCTCTGAAACACACTTCAGCGCCATTCTCCATCTGGTTAAGGTATAATTAAATACTGTATTTACCTGAATCCAAATGACTTTGAATCCAAGATGACGCCCTGCAATAATTTGATTTCATATGTGGAAAAATTACATATATTTTTAATAATTTTCTATGTATACAATCTAATGATCAGAGGGTCATCTTAAATTTGTCTCCTCCACTGCTAGAGAGAGGAAAGCAGTGGCAAGGGGACAGGCAGCTGGAGGAGTGAGGGGGGCAGGCAGCCTTCTTGCCCCTGTCCCACTCCATATCTTCCTTCTACAGCTAGTCCACTCCCCCCTGCAGTGCCTGCCCACCCCTGTGCCTGCACCCTGCAGTGCCTGGCTCCCTCCAATGCCTGTCCTCAGCAGTCTCTTCCCTTTCCCCCTCCCCCCCACTCCACACAGCCTCTGGCCCATCCCTCCCCACCTCCTCTCTTACTGTTGGACATGGCTCCAGCTCCATTCCCTGCTGGGGCATGAACACATGAAAATGTGGCTTCTGCCTGGCCATGCAGCAGTATCCTGGGGCCTGGAGCGGCCACAGTTGCTGATTATCTGGCAGGGGATGGAGCTTCCATGTGCTCTGTGCCCCAGGAAGGAATGGAGCCAGAGCCATTCCTGACAGCAAGGGGGTGGGGGGAAGGGGCAGATACTACAGGGGCAGGTGGAAAGGTTAGGGGCTGTAGGGAGGAAAGCAGATGCTGTGGCTCTGGCTTTGAACCCAACCTGGGCTGGGGCTGGAGTCAGAACTGCAGTAGGTGCCTTCCCTCCCAATCAACCCTTCCTCCTCACCTTATATTCCAAGATGAGAGGCATTTCCCCCATGCTGAATGGGGGGAAGAAATCTTAACTTGAATTTGAGTAAATGCAGTAGTTCTTTTATACAATCCATTTGTTCAATAAAAAGTTTCATCTGCCTTTATCTGGGTAGCAGAGGACAACTGGCTCTACCACAACAACATGTGGGAACAAATCTATGTTTTTCAATAAATAAGAGATGCATGATTTCCAACAGGTCCTATCATCATCAATCTTCAAGTCCACCCTGCATTACTGTTGTTGAATCTGCTACAGTGACCCACTAGGTCCTCAAGTACAAGGAAAAAAATCCCTTTCAGAGGCCTAGCATAAGTGCAGGGAATAAACATATGGGCTCCATCAATTGCCCCATGCAGACAAAAATATCAATTAACTTACTGAGCTTTGGCAAGCCTTAGACCCTATGCTGACTGAAGTACACACTTTGATCACAACAGCCCCAGTAGTGGCTGGGTAGTAACTGATCAACAGTAAGCCTCCAAATGATGCTGATCACATATATCTGAACAGTTAGGAAAGTTTTCATGTTGGTGCCTTGCTGTTATTGCACTTCTGGGATGGGGTCTGCACAGACTTATTCAAAAGTGCCCTTTATCATCCTGGAATTCTGTAGCCACACCTCATCTTTCCACTGTCCTCCCATCTCCCACCAGCTGTTACCCAAGAAATGGTGTTCTGCCAACCAAAACAGATCGAATAAAAGTTCCTCCAGGACAAAGCGGTCTACTTCTTCCTCATCATCTTTCTGTTGCGGATGTACCTTCAGACAGAGTAGCTGCTGCTGATGCAGCCAAAAACATTGCAGTATGTGCTTAGTAGCCTGGCAGATGACCTCTAAAGTGATACCACTCAGCAGCAAGATGTCAAATACATTGCCAAAAGCCTCTGCCTACTTATGATGACCAAGACTGAGACATATTTCATTTATGCTGGTAGGGAACTTTGAAAAGCAGCAGGTAGCAAAAGAAGGGTGATGAGAGAGGGATTATGGGAATCTGAGAGTTTGGCCAAGTCCCAGAATTCCTGCCAATACTGGAATTCATGACATATGCCACAATGTGTTGTAGGACAAGTCCCATACTTCATAGGGTCCATTAATTGGACAAAGGAGCCTGGATATCTGCTGTTAATGCTTGTGAGAGCAATGAGTCTTGTTGTGTAATATGAGATTTCTGGTGGTAAGGACATTGCAAGGGCACATCATCAACACAGAAAAGTTATCTACTTCATCATGTAGACAAACCATTAATTTATCAGTCTTTATTCCTCATGATGAATCCAATTCAGGGCTGCATGCTGCCATTCAGCCTCAGTCCCTTCTACCTTTCCATTCAGCTGAGAGAGGGAGAGGAAAAGAAAGGTAATTGGGATTGGAGCTGGAACATCAGACACCCAGCAGCAATCTAGGTACCCTGCACTGTACCCTCTCCACACACATACTTTTTTGCTCTGGGCTCTTGGTCTGCTCTACTGTCTATTGCCCATCTTTGTAGAGGCAAAGGTAGAGCTGAGAACAGAGCCACAGGTACCCCTAGCCAATTATGGAGGAGGCTGCAGCAATTTGAAACATTCCAGTGGGAGCAGAACAGAGGGGTGTATGTGTCCTGGCTGAAACATTTGCTATATGAAAGGTTCTCGGTATGTTTTACTCAAAAACATTTTAGTTGCTAAGTCTGTCCATGCTAGGAGCCTCCTTTGTCCTAGTATCTTCATTAACTATCTGGAAGATGGGAAGGATTTAACCCTCAGCAAGTTTGTGGATGACACCAAGCTGGTGGGAGTAGTAAATTCACTGGAGGGTAGGACTAGGATGCAGAGTGACCTAAACAAATTGAAAGATTGGTCCTAAAGAAATCTCAGGAGGTTCAACAAGGGTAAGTGCACAAGTCCTGTCCTTAGGACAGAGGAATCCCATGCACTGCTACAGCTTGGAGACTGACTGGCTAAGCAGCAGTTCTCCAGAAAAAGACCAGGGAGTTACAGTGGACAATAAGACAGATATGAGTCAGCGATGTGACTTTGTTGCCAAGAAGGCTAACAGCATACTGGGCTGCTTAGTAGGAGTGTTGCAAGCAGATCATGGGAAGTGACTATTCCCCTCTATTCAGGACTAGTGAGGACATGTCTGGAGTACTGTGTCCAGTTTTGGGCCCCTCACTACAGAAAGGATGTGGACAAATTAGAAATAGTTCAGTGGAGGGCAATGAAAACGGTTAAGGGGCTGGGGCACATAATTTATGAGGAGAGGGTGAGGGAACTAGTCTTATTTAGTCTGGAGAAGAGAAGACTGAGGGGAAATACAAGGCTTCAACTACCTGAAGAGGGGTTCAAAAGAGGATGGAGCTAGACTGTTCCCCGTGGTGACAGCTGACAGAACAAGGAACAATAGCTTCAAGTTGCAGCAAGGGAGGTTTAGGTTGGATATTAGGAATAATTTTCTTACTGGGAGGGTGGTGAAGCTCTGGAACATGTTACCTAGAAAGGTGGTTGAATCTCTATCCTCGGAGGTTTTTAAGGCTTGGCTTGACAAAGCCCTGGCTGGAATGATGTAGTTGGGGATGGTTCTGCTTTGAACAGGAGATTGGACTAGATGACCTCCTGAAGTCCCTTTCAACCCTGATTTTCTATTATCTATGATTATCAGTTATGTTTATATCCGAGCTCCAAAACTCTCAGGATGGAAGATTACAACTGGTAGCTTACAGCTGTTTTATCCCTTTCCCTTCCTCTCACATGCACCTAATTCCAGGCTCTAAGGGCATAGGCATATCTCTCCAGCAGCTCTGCAGGAAAAGCAGGCTTACCTGCCCACTTATGTACCACTCAGAAATGTTCTGGAGGATGTTTCCTACCATGGTTACAAAGCATACTATGGACAGAGATCTTGAGAGCAGGTGTGAATGACCACTCACTGTGTCTTTACCGCTTAATTTTCTCAGGTTTGTCCCATGTAAAGTGGGAATAAGTGGGTGGGACCTGAGTTCCCTGCACATTTGGCAGAGGCAGGGAAGTAAGATATATACAGCCATAGGCAATGTGTAGGGAGGGACATGGGGGGGTGCATGTGCCCCCCTTGAGATTGGCACTCGCCAGCTGGGTAATGAGGGGTGATAGCTGGTGTCCCCCTGAGCATGTGAGGGCATCTAGAGAAGCGCCAGCAACAGCAATTGGCTGCTGGGGGACCCCCCCTGGGTCGGTGATCTGCCGCTGGTGCCCCCCAGGATCAGGAGGCACCAGTCACCCATGTATACAACAGCAAGAATCTCACCCTGGATTCTTAATAAGTCACCTACTTCATGAAGAGAATGTCAGATTTCCAGGAAATCAATGTTATTCAATAGAATCCACTTTGGGGGCCAAAAAAATCTCATGTGTTAAGTAAAGATTTGTAATACTCCACAGTTTTGTACTTTTGACTTTTTTATGTTACCACAATTTCTATAAAATTTGTGAAAGAATTAATTATAATATTAGGAGAAATATAACCATCTTGGTTGGGTTGTCATTATGTGAGATGCAGAAACATCTTTCAGTAACAGAAAGGATAAAATTTTCAAGAGAACTGAGGCTGGCAGTTAACAAGCAGATGGCATTAGCAATGTTCCAGTAGTTATCAAAACCTATTTTGCTGAGAGATTTGCATTTGAATGCATATTCATTCTTCACCTCTTATCTATCTTAACTTTGACTTTGGATATATATACAACCACTCATCAACCTGGATCTAATAATTGGGTTTAGCTAGAAGTGCCATTCTGTAGCAGCTGAAAGTCAAACAGTGACTCTGTGGAGCCCTACTGAAGTCAATTGGGGTCTGCATGGGGGCATGTTATGTACCAACTTAATTGCAGAACTGGAACTATAGATACTAAGTTGGACTCTCCCTAAGAGTAGAATGCTTATTTTAGGTCCCTTGGCATACTGCAGTTAATTTATCTGTAGTAGAAAATTTACTTTCTAAGCTTTGCCAAACTATAATAGATTTTTTTTTTGGTATGAATGTGATAGAAATTAGATTCTGGGCCATATTCAATTAAAAGTGCTACGTATTTCCTTTCCCCTTCATTTAAAAAAAAAAAGTCATCTTAGATATTGAATGATTGATTTATTAGAATAAGAATGAATTGGGAGAAGGGCAGAGATTACCATTCCTCTTCCTGTGAAATTTCTAATAATCACTAAAAGGAAAAATAAGGTCCTTTCTGTTTCAGTGAAAAGTAATGCTTTCTTAATTCTAGAATGCTAGACTCACAGGAACAATGATCAAAGATGATTTAATAACTGACTGTTATGGTGAAGGACTTAGGACGCAAACATTTTACAAAATTATTTTAAGCATAATTTTGTTTTGTTTTCATTAACGTCTTTAAATGGCAATACTACTAACCATATGTATGAACTCACTACTGTTTTTGATGCTTTCCCTTGCTTCATTCTTTGCTCCCTGAAACAATGGCCTATAGAAGAGACAAGTTGGGGAGATAAATTTGAAAAGCATCTAGATAACTCTGTAGCCTTAAAAGTCCTATTGACTTTTATTGAATTTGGTCTCCCAAATTCCTCTTAAATGTTGTTTATTCTCTTAAATCACCTTGAGACTAGATTCACAAAGGGATTAGAGAACTGTGACACCTACCTCTTAGGTGCCTGGATAGCATGTGGAATCCTCGACTACAAGTACCCTGAAATGTGGGCAGAATTGGGTTCCTAAACACGGGGATCATGGAAGCAAACAAGCTGAGCAAGGACCTACTTAAATCAATGGATAAGAAATGCTGAAATTGCGATTTCAGGCAAGCTCCATGAAAAGGCATGGGCTCCGTGAAAAAGAGCAGGCTCCCCGCTCTTGGCAGGCTCCCTGAAAAAAAAAACTTCCTCAAAATAAAATGCTGGTTCCCTCTGGCTGCTGCTCCTGCCCCTTCCCGCTGATTGATGGTGATGGCTCTCTACCATATGGCACTGCCCCTTTCCACCAATTGGCAGCGGGGGGCGGGACTGCATGATGGACAGCCATCACAGCCAATCAGCAGTGAGGGTCAGAGCCACCAGGGCCCCTTGGCCAAGCAGAGGCATGGGGGGAATGCCACACTCTGCCCATGAAAATGGCTTGTGAAATTGGCTGGCTGCTGCCTCAGTTTCGGTAGATCTCCAATCATGATGAAGTAGGGGGAGGCTTGTTTTCAAATTGATATGCTGCTCCTCTATTCATTGGTACAGCAGATTGGACATGACTCTCTCAGCTCCCACGAGTGCCCCAGCCACTAGGCTATTAATCAATCTCCCCTGCCTATATAAATATTTAATGACTTGCATGAAATGACTCCAACAAGAGGTAAAAGGGCATCATTCTAGAAAAGCTAATAGTTTGGGGATTTGAATACTCTCTTGCATGTGGGCAATCTGGGTACAAGGCTGTGCTTCAAATCTGGCAGAATGGGGATGTAAAACAGCTCTATTTCCTCACTGGCCCTTTGTTTATAAGAAAGGCTCAATCTAATAGGTATTCTCATCCTAGTTTGAGTATTCTGCCTGGGGTTAGGCACTGAGCTGTTGGCACCATCAGGGCTTAGATAGCTTTATGCATGCCCATAACATAAATTAAGATGTGCAGGTACTTTAGGCCTCAAAAGAGTTAGGTGGGAGTGGGGGGAGGGGGAGGAAGGTGTTGAGCTGAGCCATTGTCAGACATGGCTAAGTCATTTTATAGATATATAGTCCTTTGGAAATTGTTACCCATTATAGTTTTCTTTAAGAAGCCACTTCTTCCTTGCCTTTTTGTTTAATTTTCCCCACAAGATTCATACCCATAGACATCCAATAGGCCCTGTCTGGCAAAAGAGTTAAATATGGGCTAAATCCATCTGTATTCAGCAAAGGACTTTAAGCACCCACTTAAGTTTAATTAGAGTGACTTGGACTTTAGCCATAAGTGCTTTATTGAATAAGGGATCCAGACGATGGAGACCAGTGATGACTCCATGTAACTTTTAAAAATGAAATAAAAGTTATATCAGGAAAATGGAGCTGTTTTCTATTTCACTAACTAGAAATATCTTCTTTTTCCAAATTCTTGCCTGAAGCAGGAAATATTTTCTAAACCTTTTATTTTAGGAGCTTACTCAGAAAGAAAACCAAAACAAAAAACACAAAACAAAAAAACCTCACCTCTTGATCCAGCCTTTCAAATGGGAAGTAAAAGTAAGACACTAGATGAGTTCAGAGACACTAGAGAGGCACCTCAGTGTTAAAAAAACCTCACACATTTTCATCAGAACCTATACATTCATGGTTGTAACTCTGACCTTTGTAAATCATTATTGCTACAGCATACTACAGGCTGAATTACCTCTTTCCAATATGTCTGTCCTATCTGTTCAAATCTCTGCACTCCTGTCAGAGCTTGAAGATCCCTCATTCCCCTTCCCTATTAACATTCCCATCTCCCACCCCAATCCAGTGGCCTTGTATTCAGGTCAAAGCCAAAGTAATAGTAGCCTCTACTGTCATTCAAGGAGATGAAGGAAAGATTATGCATTGGGTTTGGAGTGCATGCCAGTGAAGAGCAAACAGACTTTGGGACTATAAAGTGTCTTTCATTGCTCAGGAGCAAACACTATTCTCTTGACTGTAGTTGACAATTCTGCCACCATGGCATTGGTTTAACGATTGCCCTATTAGTTTGATAATGTTTTGTAATTAGCCATCAAACTGCTCTCAGTAAATCTCCAATTTCACCCCTCAGAGACTCTGAGCAGGCTACTAGTTCAGCTCAGAGCCTTGGAAAGCTGTTAATGAAGTGTGGAACTGGGTTTTTACAGTCAGGAGGATGAGAAAAAAAGCAAAGATTAATAAAAAAAGCAAATAAAAGATGAACATGGTTTTTCTACCGATTAATTTTTCTTCTCATCTGCTCTACTGAAAATATTCCCTCAATACCACCATCTCCATCTCTGAAATACATATAGAAAACATTTTTTAAAATGAAGTGTTAAACTTAAAAATGAATGGCTGTATCAGCAACATGTTGCAAAGGGTTGCAGTGAAATATTGCATTAATTTATATAGCAAGGAAGTATTCCAGAAGCTTTTTAGCACAACCCCGAACCATCACAGGAGTATGATGAGCCATTTCAGTTTCTGCACATCAAGCAGTATTTCATCAGAAGGATAATATACCTAAACTTGCCATGATTTCCACCGTCACTGAAGCATCTGGCTTCAGCCACTGTCTGAGGCAGGATAACTGGACAAGCAGTTCCAATATTCTGTTTTTATTTTCTTATTTTACATGCCACGCAGCGCTATATTCCCAACTGAGTCCAAGGGTATACCTACGCAGCACAGTGCAATGCCATGCAGAGATATCCAAGTTCTGAATGAGATAGCTTGGGTACTAGAAAAAGTGTTAGTGTGGTGCTTCCCTTGGGCTTGCTTCTCAACAGGGCTGATTAGATAGGAGGAAATGCTGTGCAAATGCCGCTATATGATCTTCCAGAAAATTATTTCCTGTTTAGAGGTAGATTTAGCATTTCTGAATGGCACTGCATTTTGTTACCTAGACATGCCACAGGGGCAGAAGCTTGTTGAGGAGAATTAGGTAGAATATAATCTTGTCAGGCAAGATTATAATAGCTTCAGTGACTGTGATTATTTTATGTTAGATAAATAAATCATTTTTCATAATGCTATACCATTTACCAGTGAAATACTACTACATATCAGAGATATATTCAACATAGATGTAAAGTCTGTTAGAGAAACAAGAGGAAAAATTACACAGCATATTGTTACTATTATAATTCTACTGTTATCTGTCTGCATGACTGTTAACAACATGACCAGGAAACAGCAAATGTTATAACTTCGGGTTAAATGCTATTATTACTCCTTTCTTACATAAGCAGTTAGCCATTTTCAGAACCCTACACAACCTTCCTGTTAGGAGAAACTGATAATAGAGCTTGATATTGCATTGATTCAATCTGTGCATTTATGAAGTTGGCACAAAGTCCTGTTTCCCTGAATAATGGTGATATCAAACATCAGAATGCAGTTTTTTCGCTGCTAGTTTCAAACCTCTTTCCAGCAATACTTACTCCATAATGCTCTCTTCTAGTTTTTTTCCTTAGAGTTGTGCTACATATACTTCTGGTGGCTGTCACTAGTGTTTTCTCACTACTGTCTCTCCCAGCTTCTCTGTTTTTTGGCTGCTTCTCTCAGATATATGGAAATATTGCTCTGGTTCAGTCACCCCCAGGCTCCTCTATTTCTTATTAGATCATAATAACATTATTTTGAGCCACATGATTCAGTTTATACTCCAAGCTTATTTTGAGCAAAGGCTCCTATATTTCAGGTATGAATTCAATAAAATTGCTCAATGGCTTTTGAAGATTTCCCCTGAAAGAAAGACAGCTTTTTACACTTCCTGGCTTCTGTGAGGCTTAACCCAAATCCATAATAATATTATACTCCACCTGTAAACAACAGGCTGAAATAAAAAGGTTTGTGCTTTACCTCAAAGTCTATATTTGATACAGGATATATCCAACTATAAAACTAAAAACGTTGATTTTTTTCCTATCCTGATTACAAATAGTCAAGACAATTTCCAAGGCAAATGTGAGTACAGGCAAGATTCCAAGAAGCAACAAACTCAAAATGTGATAGATACATGAATCTGCTTCTGCTTCCATCACAGCATGTTTTCTTATGCTATATATCTCTCAAATCTACGTTTATTATAATAACAAAGTATACCAGGAAGTCAGTCACTTGGATTTACAATAGTGGGACTTGCACTACCCTAGTTTTAATTTTTGAAGTACAATAGCATAGCAAAGAGAGAGTTTAAAGAGCAATGGTTTTTCTATCTTTCCACCATGCTGAGCTCAGGAGTGGCTCCATGAAGCACACCCCACCCTCTACTGAATCCTGGCAGTGAGGCAAAGTAGCCTCATTAGAGTAGCCTGGGTCTATGCCAAAAGTACACCTGTAAATAGAGGCCAAGAGTGGTATTAGCTGCATCCTCGTGGCTTTTAAAAACTGGCTACATCTCATTTTTGGGATCTGGCACACATGAAGCAGGCATGCATGGGGTGAGTGGTTTCACAGAAGTATTCCCATGCA
This sequence comes from Alligator sinensis, assembly GCF_000455745.1. Lineage (NCBI taxonomy): Eukaryota > Metazoa > Chordata > Crocodylia > Alligatoridae > Alligator > Alligator sinensis. The sequence continues at coordinate 666,770 of NW_005842758.1, read as the reverse complement.
CAGTATGGAGGCACTATGAGCATGCACACTGAGTCAGATTTTTAAAGGTATATAAGGACATGTCAGCATTTGAAACCACCACTAAATGCTATCTTCATCTTTAGGCAGACAAGGTTCCTTGGGTGAATTTGATATCTTTTATTAGACCAACCCAAATGGTTGGAGAATAGTTATTAAGCAAGCTTTCGGGTTCAAAAACACGGCTACAACCCAAAACCCTGCATCTTCATCTTTAAGCACCTAAATATCACCCTGAAATGGTACTGACCTGATCTTGTACGTACTTCTCACTGGGCGCGTCTACACAGATGCTTAATGGGCAGAAGACTGATTCTACTGCACATTAGTGTGGTGGGCAAAGCCCATGCTAATGTGTTAATACACAGTAGATTTAGTCTAATACACAGTAGTATCACAAACAACCCCCCATTCACCTGCGCTAATGTGCAGTAGTGCTGATTATGGCACGTTGATTATGGTACCTATCATTACAGGTACTAAATGCGCCATAATTACAGTGCATGTATGAACATGTAGACATGCCCACTCAGAACTTTCATTTGGATCAAAAGCCATTAGCGGGAGGAGATATTTTTACTAAAAATGACTTCTTACTTCTTAAAAAAGAAACAATTTCTCAATTAAAGTTTTCACTAAGTCAGATACTCTTAAAAGTTTACAGTAAAAATGCTATTTGACCTGCAACATGTTGCTAAATAAAATAACTTGTTGTAAATTATATGCATCTGTCATTTAGATTTCAAACAATGTAGAACAACAAAATACAGATGGCTTATTTTAACCAGATGAGAAAAAAGGTGAAAATCAGCTAAATTCTAAACATGTCAGCACTTCATCCCTCAGCACAGGTGGCTGATTAAATTAATTTTAGTTAGGTGCATACAGTTTTAAGCTTTGTTGAAGCTGAGCTACAAGCTAATGTTTTATTTTTCTACATTCAGGACAGGGTATGACTCCAAACAGAGTCTCCTGAAACTATTAAGCCAATATACATACATATATAGCAACTTATTAACAATGAACATTTCTTACACCACTGCAATAATTCTACATTTGTTACTGCAAGGACATTAGTGTTGAGTCAAAGACCCGAGTGCTTTTTCAGATCTCAGACCTGAGACAATGTTACACACCTGCACAGTAGGATAAGGAAGTGTATGTATTCCTTTTATTCTTTTGTGTGAGCCTTCTCCACCTGGTGGACAGGCCAGTAGCCAAGTAATACACCTGAAATCATGTACCAAAAGAAAGAATCTGTGTTGGGTAAGTTGTGCCAGTCAGAGTAAAGGAAGAACTAGGAATTAGAAGGTGGCTGTTAGTAACAAGCTGGTTCCTGGTCTGTTCCTGGCACAGTGCAACTATATATAACCCTGGCTCATAGCTTGTGGGAAATCCACAACTGAATCACAGAAAATCGGGGTGGAAAGGGACCTCAGGGCTAGGCACAGATATTACACATAAACCGGTTTAAGTGATCAGAAACTGGTTTAAACCTGTAACAGAACAGATGTTCAGTGCACACACACCAAATTTAAAATGGCTGAAACTGGTTTGAGATAAACCTTGTTGAATGTAGTATCAGACTTAATTGATTTGGCTCAAACTGGTTTATGCAATGTCTGTCCCAGACCTCTTGCTGGTTTAAGATAAATCAGAGTCCCCCAGTATCCCGGCGTGCTCTCTGGGCTGTGGGGGTGTGTGTGTTTCTACCCTACAGCAGGGCTGGCCCCTTCCATCTGCTCCCTGGCTGAGATTTGCAGGTAAAGCAGGGTCTGCTGACTTCCCCGTGCCCCCCTCCCTTTTGCCACTTGCTGCTTAAGCAGGGATCTCTTCCTCCTCTCTCCCATAGCACAGATCATAGCCAGCATGTGGTACACTAGCTGATACTGGATAAGGCTCCGGTAGAGAGTGCAGACACAGCAGGGTCTGCATGGCTTCACCCTGTCCTATCCCCCCTCCCTGTTCAAGCAGGAAATCTCCCCCTCCCTCCCATCTCCCACAGAATAGACCCCAGCCCCAGGAACCTTAGGCATGTGGTGTGCTAGCTAATGTGGAGAGGTCTCTGTGTTTCATAGTTGGTAGGGTTGGAAGGGACCTGAGCAGATCATCAAGTCCGACCCCCTGCCATGGCAGGAAAGAGTACTGGGGTCAAACGACCCCAGCAAGGTGTTTGTCTAACCTCCTCTTAAAGACCTCAGGGTAGGAGCCAGCACCACTTCTCTTGGAAGTTGGTTCCAGATCCTAGCTGCCCTGACACTTAAGTAGCGCCTCCTGATATCTAGTCTGAATCTACCCTCTGCCAGCTTGTGACCATTATTTCTAGTCACTCCTAGTAGTGCTCAGGGGAACAGGGACTCCCCCAATGCCTGCTGGTCCCCCCTGACCAGTTTGTAAATGCCCACTAGATCCCCCCTCAGCCTTCTGTGTGTGAGTCTCCAATTTTATTGGAACAGGCTGGCAGACAGAATAGGACTTTTGGAGCTAATTAACAGGTCAGCCTGGTAAGCTGTTTAAGAAGTTTGAAGTAATAGGAGAGAGGCCATTGTTTTGCTAACTGGGTGATAAAGACTGTTATCAGCCTCCCCTCTCTGCCCCCTAGCTCGTTTGCTTGCCTGTCAGTTTGCTGCAGACAGTCTGAGGAAGCAGGGAGGGAGACTGACAAGCCCTGTATCATCAACCGATGAATGCATTGCACCTCCCCGCCCCTTGCCTCAGAGTGCTAGCCCAGGGCTGGGGGCTGACAACATTCCCATGCCTTGAGCAGCCAGCAGGGAAAAGTCTGGGACCGTGCACGCAGACCTCCCTAATCAGAGGTCCCGCTGAGGCTTGGCCATGCCCTCTTCAGCTCAGCTCCCTGAAGGAGGGAAGGGAGGGCTGTTCTAGTGCTCCCTGGCTTCTCGCTTGAGCCACTGCAGGCATATGCCTGAATTTCCTCAGTCCAGAGAGAATGTCTGTCCAGTTACAAACCAGTTCAGCCTAGCCAGGTTAGACTAACCTGCAAAGATTGAATCAATTCAGGCTCAGGCTTTTTGAATGTCTGTCCCTAGCCTCAGTGCACATAAACCAGTTTGAATATGGCTTCAACTGGTTTGAGATAAACCTGGTTGAATGTAGTCTGATTTGGTTTGACCCAAATCAGACTCAACTGATTTGGGTCAAACCAGTTTATGCAATGTCTGTCCCAGACCCCTTGCTGGTTTAAGTTAAATCAAACTCCCACAGCATCCTGGTATGCTCCCCGGGCTAGGCGGGGCTCTCTGCTCCACAACAGTGCTGGCCCCTGCCCTCTTCTCCCTGGCTGCAGCTCTGGCAGAGACTTGCAGGCACAGCCAGACTTGCTGGCTTTCCTGTGCTCCTCTCCTTCCCCACCCTCTCACTACTCACTGCTTAAGAAGAGATCCTTTCCTCCTCTCTGCCACAGCATGGGCTGCAGCCAGCATGTGGTATGCTAGCTAATGCTGTTTAAGGCAGATAGGACAGTGTCCGCTTAGGGCTTTTTGGAGCTAATCAACAGCTCAGTTGGTAATGTCCCTGCATTCCTTCCTTTGGGAAAAGCTGATTAAGCAGACCTTAAATTAATGAGAGAGGCTTTGTTTTCTGATGGGGTGTTAAATGCTGATAACAGAGCCGATAAATACTCTGTTATCAAGGAGTGGGGGAACCCCTCCCTAATCACAGCATCCTGCCTGGGCCTGGCTGTGTCCCCTCAGCTCAGCGCTGTGGAAGGAGAGGTTGGGCTGCTCTGGCACCCCCCAGCTTCTAGCCTGAGCTACTGCAGGCATGTGCTGGCATTTTTTCAGTCTAGAGGGGGTGTCTGCACAGTTACAAAGTGATTTAGTTTAGCCAGGTTAAATTAACCTGCAATGATTGAATCAATTCAGACTCATGCTTTTTGAATGTCTGTCCACAGCTAAAGAGGTCATCTAGTCCAACCCTGCTCAGAGCAGGACCATTCATAAATAGATCATCCCAGCCAAGGCTTTGTCTTCCCAGGTCTTAAAAACTCCAAGGATGGAAATTCCACAACTTCACTGGATAACTTGTGCTTTGCTACCCTTCTAGCAAGAAAGTTTTTCCTAATATCTAACCTAAACTTCCCTTGTTGCCACTTGAGACCATTGCTCCTTGTTCTCTCATCTGTCACCACTGAGAACAGTCTTAGCTCCATCCTTTTTGTGACTACATTTCATGTAGTTGAAAGCTGCTATTAAATCCTCTCTCAGTCTTTTCTCCAGACTAAATGAGCCCCTCTGCTTGTCCTTAGAAGTTAAGTGTCCCAGCCCCCTAAATATTTTTGTTGCCCTCTGCTGGACTCTTTCTAATTTGTCCACATCCTTTCTATAGTGGGAGGGGCAAAAACTGGACACAGTACTCCAGATGTGATCTCACCAGTGCTGAATAGAGGGGAAGAATCACTTCTTTAGATCTGCTAGCAACAATCCTACCAATGCAGTCCAGTATGCCATTAGCCTTCTTTGCAACAAGAGCACACTGTTGGCTCATACAGTAAAAGCTTTGTTATTCAGCACCCATGGGGAATGGAGGGTGCAGGATAACAAAATATGCCAAATAACTGAGCAGCCCGAAAAGGCGTCTTTGCTGAGGGTTCATTCCATCCCATTTCCCAGGTCCTTGATGAAGATATTGAACAAGACTGGCCCCAGGATCGACTCCTGGGGCACTCCACTTGATACCAGCTGCCAACTAGACATCAAACCATTGATTACTAGAATCTTTAATTTTTAATTGAATCTTTAATAATATTCCATGTTGTTGTTAGGGACCTCCTCCTTCCCCAGTTTGATTTCAATGGTGACACTGCCACAGAATTCTGGGGAATAGCGAACAGGCTCAGGTGACAGCTGTAGCACTAGAACAGCAGTCTGCTTTAAATATTTATGGTTTTTAAAGGATATATTGCAAGCGGATACAGTTTTGGTGCATATCAGCTGCTGATTCTAGGAGTAGCAAGTTACGGAGGTTTAGTTTCCACATACAGTAGGATAAGAAATTGCACACAGGCAATCATTACATCGCATGTAATGCATGTTATACAGCCACCCCTTTTAACTTGCAGTAACTTGTTTGTATACCTATGGCCCCTATCAGTTTGTGTCGACATGCAAAAGTTAACAGTGTTTCCTCCCTACTGATGGATCACTGTCTTTGGATTTCCCTCTTAATTCATACAAAAATGAGCTTTCGTCAGAGCTGGGCTGAAGAACAGTTCCTTCATATCTAATGGCGATTGTGTTGAAAGGATGTCCCTGATTCTGGCCTCTGTGTTACCTTCCCATTTAAATTCATATCAAGTAAACATAGGCAATAAGGCACTCACATACTAATCATACAAAATAATATTGATGTTTCTAATTTTCCATAAACATTGCTAAAGGTATTTTTCTTTTAATTGGTTAATTACAGAGCTCAATTTAGTGAAGTCCAACAGATTTTACTTCTGCTGTTTTTCTGGTTCTATCCCCAAGTATTATCCACAACATAGCTAGTAGCAAACTATCAGAAAAATAATTTTTGTGCATTTCTCTCAAAGTCTGACTGCCAATTTTCTAATCTGTGGGCAATACCAAGTTACATGCATAGAAGTTGAGAGCAGAAAATTTAACTCTCAGATATACTTTTTTCCTTTAAAGATACTTTAAAAGAAAAGCAAAGTAAATTACAAGTCTAATAGAATTGTAAAGTTATGTAAATATGTAAATACATATTTATACATTTTAAATATGCATTATTTTATGGACCACGCTGGAACCACTATTTATGCTAAAACATATATTTACAATGTTAAATGAGTATGATACAGTGTAATCGATGTGCAGGAAAGCATCTTGTAGCTAACAGAATATGACAGGTGTCTTGTATATGATACTTCTATATATAGACATATGCATTTTTTGTGTAGTGTCATTCCTCTGTCATAGAAAATGGTGTTGTAATCACTTTAAAATACCTAAATGAGGGATGACAACAAAAATAATTAATCTTTAAAATACGTATCTCTATCACCAGTGATATTTGAATTTTTAGTTTCCAATTCAAAGACTGATATATTTTCTTAATAAAAAAGTGAACTCTTCTAAAAATAACAGATTCATTATACTGATGGAGGAAGAAAGCAATTTTTCATCCATTAGCCATTAGTATCTCTACAGCTCATTTAGAATGAAATGGCAAGAGTATTTCCAAATCTACTTTTTAATTACAGTTTTGCATTTTGTCTGTAGATATTGGTTGGTTTGGAGAGGATGCAAAAGAAAAAAACAACCTGAGTCACTGTAGCTTTTAGAAACATAATCTATAAGGTTCAATGAATCTTACTTTTGGTGATCTCCAAGTGGCCTCTGTCCAATGGATTTTAATAATGACTCTGGCCTGGCTGCTACCTTTGGTGATGTCTTAGGGCTAGTGTCAGAATCTCCACTTTCTTCATCTCCCATGGCTTTTATGTAGCTTCCACTTCTCATTCTCCTGCAGGGGATCTCCTCATCTTTACCACCAGTGGGGTATCCTCCCCATTCATCTTGAGGCACCTGGTACAGTACATCACAACATGTACAACATATGAATGAATTCTGTCATATTTTAAAATACTTTCCTTTGATTTTTCTCACATTACAGAAATAAGTCATTTATGTTTTTTCCCTAAGGCACAAGTCTATTTGGAAATATTTATAAAAGTTCCTAGTAAATGAATCTTAATTCCATTTTTAATTAAAGTACTGAAGAGCCCAGGATGCACTGGCCACATCCAGACAAATGTGACTGTGTGGTATGTGGTGCCACAAACACATTGGCAGTGCCACATACTGCATCTTTCGATGTTCTCTGTACTGCAAGGGAGCACTGCCCGTGATGCGCTGCTCTGATTTTTTTTGGTGGGATATCCAGGGGTCAAAAAAACCTGTGGAAAAAAAAAAGGTGGAGCAGCACGCACACAGGCTTTTTTGTACTCAAAAGCAGGGCCAGGCTGCCCGGTGCTGCACTGTGGCTGCTGGCCAGGCTCTGCATGGCAGAATCATCATTTTTGCAGCCCTAGAAGGTCTCCAGGACCCCATCTAAGGCTACTGGGGCCAGCACAGTGCTGGTCCCAGCCTCCCCTACCCCACCCAGGGTAATCTGCTATGCGCCAAAGCGCGCATGGCATGGGCAGTCCACGGAGACAACTAGCAGTGGGGCAAGGTGCGCCACTGCTACTTGCCCCCGGGGAAACCAATGTCCATGCTCATCTGGATGTGCCCACTGAGGGTCAATCACTTTTGAATATTTTATCAGTTATTCTCATATTGGGCTTTTGGAAATAAACCATTAAAATAATAAAATATACTAGATGTAAATTATGGAAAGCTGTATTTTTTATACAAATTGACAGAACTGAGCCAGAACTAATGCCACCTGTAACTCAAATTCTTGTAAAACAGGTAAAAATTATGCAAATTTTCAGAATTTTTTTTTAAGTATAAGAAAGAATGTATGGAGACTGTAATATATCCTCATCATGTCTATCCAAGAATGTACTCAAATAACTTTTAATACATAGAATTCAGGCAGTTTTACAACTGTTTATATTTAGTTATTAGACAATTCATACCTAGCAGATCCATAATCATTGGTACACAACACAAAGTTCTCTGGTAATTCAGTGAGACAACATCTCTACCTAAAGCAACTTGGGATTTGAAGCAGAGACACTTTCAACTCAAGATTATATGCAGGGAAACCTGTATAAAACATAAACCCTATCCTTTATTCTAGCTATGTTACAAATTATTTCTTTGTGCTTCAGCCATCTGGCCTCATTCCAGCTAAACACTTGAAGGTACTTTTGGCTTGAAGCAGGTAGGCAGTGCCATTGAAGACAGTTAATATGTATCACATGGTTAAAGCCTAGATACTTTGCTTTATAAGAACCAGAACTCAGAATCTTGGAGCATCAAGTGCTTTATCAGCATAATGACTTCACATATAATATAGACTAATTAAAATGTTCACAAATATCCTATAAAGCAGAATGATGAAGGACACATAATGGAGATTACAAAGTTGAAAGGTCTAGTCAAGATTCTCATCCTGAATACATTTAAGCTTGATACAAAGGGACAAAGGGTGTGTCCCGACATTCAGGGAGGGTAGGGGGATGTAAGATCAATCTAAGGCCACCCAATCTAAGGTAAATTGGGATGGGGGACCTAGCAGGGGGGGGGGCAGACTTGGGTGGGATCTGAGGCAATGAGGCTGTGAGGCAGGGCGGGTACTGGGGGGGAAGGCAAGGTTTGCAGGGGGATTACAGGGGGCAAGCAGAGTCTGTGAGGATGACTGGGCAGGGGCCTGGTGGAATCCAAGAGGCTTACAGGGTCCATGGGGGGAGAGTAGCTGTCCCTCACCCCCTAGGACCAGGGGTTATTTTTAGACCCGGACCTCTCCCACCCCCAGACAAACAACGCCCCCCATCCCATGCAAACTAACTCCCTCATCCTGCCCACCCCACCACCCCAATTTACTTGCCTGGCACTGATGAGTTTGGTGAGCTTGAAGGAGGCCTGGCTGATCCATGGGGAGGGAGGTTGTCTATCTGGGGGTGGAGCTAAGGGCAGGGTGGCTAAAAATAGTTTGGTTCCAGGGAGGAGGAAGGGAAAGGGCAGGGCTGGGGCTGGGGCTAGTGGCTAGGCTTTCTCAGACCTGAGACTGCACTGGAAACTGTACAGAAGTTCAGGACAGATAGATCAGTCTAAAAATGGCCAATCCAATCAAAATTGACTATACCTCAGAGGTAGGGATAACTTAGATTGGATCGGCCTTTTTTAGATTGATCTAACTATTCTGAACTTTTGTACAGTTCACACTTAGATTGACCTAACTTGTGTAAGGTCCACAGCTGGGCAAACTAGGTTAGATTGGGTGGTCATTTTTAATGTGCTCTAACCTCCCTGAACATCTATATGCGCCCAAGGAGTCTAGTAAACTCAACAGACCCACCCACAATAGGCTTTTCTTCTGCTGCGTAAAGTCAGTAACATATCTAGCTATCAACTGCTTCTCATCCAAAAATGCACTCATTGCCAACTCTGTCAGTGTGTACAGGATTTATGCTATGCACTCCATCCAAAGAGGGTCCAGGTAGAAGGGAAATGCAAAGGGAAAAGCTTCACAAAACAGAAGCAAAGGGAGATAAGAAGTATGGAGATGCTGGACTAAAGGAAGCAGGGAGTTAGGGTAAACATAGGGCCATCCTGAGAGAAAGGACGAGTCAGAAAAGAAAACACGTTGAAAGACAGATAAATTATTTTAGAGGGAAATATGTTCTTAGATATTTTAAAAGCCTAAAACAAATAGAAGTGGAAACACAAGCACTGAAAGAAAGGAAAGAAAAGATACAGTTCTGAAAAAGGAGAAAATAAAGTGCCAAAGAGAAAAACCTTCATGCTATTCTGATTTGGATTTGGAGTATAGGTTGAAAGGGAAAGGTGGTAATTTTTTCTAGGGCTTGAGACCTCTAGAAGTAAGAAATCATTTTTTTTTCTTTCAGAACCACACGTTTAAGGAAGTTCTCCATGAGAAAGGATTTCTGAGATTCTCTGACACCTAAAAAATATCTGCATGCAGTGTGAGTTGTAACAGATGGAGATCCTTAACATGAGAAAAATAAACGCTCTTTTTAAAATTTTATCACATATAACTAGACGTACTCTTGCCTGCCAAATTCTGAATGACAGAGTTACACTGCTAGGGATCAGGCTATTGCATTAGGACAAACTTGCTGATATCATGCAAATGTATTCATACTTTTTATTTTGTCTGTAGTGCTTGGATTCTAGTATGGCCTTGAACAAGGTCCAAATAATGAAAAAAATATTCTGGCTATTTTTATACAATGGGTACTCCAATACTTTATTTCTCTGTTTCCTTTATCAGGGGCCAAATTTGTTTTTCATGCTAAACAATTTTGCAATTTAATAACTTTATCTGTGCTTTATTTTAGCTCAAAAATAAGTTTAAAAGGTTTGAGCAAAATCAGTTCAGCCATTTTTCAGTTTCCTTTCCCTGTCCATTCTGATGTGAAATTGTGTTTAAATAACTAAAAGCTAAACTGGTTAAAACATGCTTAGTTTGAGCTTCTCACTTGTGACTCAAAGCCTTCGCTGTAAAGTTATGAATGTTTAAATTTTGCATTTTTATAGTAAAGCCAGAAAGTTAAAGCTTAACACAGTGGTAAACAGCTCTTCTTGACAAAACTTTCAACACAGCCACGTAATGTATCCTTCTTTGGCTAATTAGATATTTATAGTTTCCCTTCTAATATAGGTTACTCTGGTTAGACTGCTGAACTCACAAAAAGGATGAAAAAGGGAAAGACTGAAATCATACTTGAAATGTAACCTGAAGAGCACTCAAGTAAACTAAAAGCTCTTCTGCTTTTTTTTATATGAGCATCTGGCAACCAAAAAACAAGATGACTGAAGGAAACTGATCTGCAATCTAGTTCTCAAAAAACCTGGAAGACCCATGAGCCATTAGAAGGAAAAAGAAGCCACCCACCCTTTTGCAAATAGCAAATCATAGTATGGGTTTCTGAAATTTTGGTAGACTGCCTTGTAATATAAATACAAGAGGAAAGGATTTCCTAGAGTGATATCTTTTACTGGACCAACTAGGCAGTTGGGATATAGCTAGACAAGCTTTCAGTTGCAACACATGCTTCTTCAGGTCTGAGCAGAATGAGCCAGGCACAAGGAAAAACAGTTTCAGTGGGATTACAGATTTACGCCCAGGATTCCAGGTGCACTGAAATAAATGGAATCTTTTTGCTGACTTCAAAAAGACAGTGGAAAGACACCATGCCTTCACGATTTAAAAACAGAGCAGAATTCAATTTCAATTTTAGTTCAAGTTCAGGATTCACTTTAGGTCTTGATGCAGTCACAAGAGACTGAATACCTGAAAAAGTCTTCAGAATTCAGTTAACCTCAGCTGGCAAAAGGGACAGAATAACAGCACAGAAAAGCCCATTATACTCCACAAAAGTTTTTCTCTTTTTCTAGGATTTTAGAATACTAACCACATTCTGTTATGGATTTTATAAGGTGTATTAAATGTTTGTACTGCAAAACATGGAAGTGGCCTTACAGCTTGCAAAAATTCCTTTTACAATAGTTACCAGTCCCTGAAATTCCCATCTGCAGGGTTTGCAGCTGCTAATTGGGAATAATTACCCTAATTACCTACTTGCATATAGTGATGAGCGCTGATATTTATAATTTCTGAAAAAGCTTTCTTCCTGTTCTAGATGTTAACATAAATCCTTGTATCTGCAGTTTTTATACACAAAGGAATTAACTGCATATTACCACATGAATTTTCCTTCGAAAGAACAATGAGCTGGCAAGGTCTAGATCTTTTCATTTAATTTGTCATCTGTTGCTGATTTGGTTATAACAACTATGGAAAATGATAAGTTTTTAACAAATTCTGTGCCCTACTGCTGTGGTGGGAAGAAGAAAGGGAGTTGGAGGAGTGCTGGGTTAACAGCTCTATCGCTTTAATCACTTAGAGTTGGATTCAGTAAAAGGAGGTAGGTGACTAAAATTTAACTTAGTAACTTTTAGGCTCCTGGTCCCTGGAATAGAATCCAGAACTCTGTCTGAACAAGCATTTTATACAATGGGATTAAAATAGCCAGTACTCTCTGGCAGGCAGCCTTGATTCAACCAAATAAGAAATTGTGAGGACAGCTGTATGCTTGAAATCCTGCTCCTTTGTGGACCTAGCCCTTCCCAGGCTATAGAAAGGCACCTGTATCTGTAGAGGACCTACTGCCCAGAATTGGCTGAAGGTAGGTGCTTACAACCATCCTTTCAAAGAATTAAGCAGGGTTCACTCTTTGTTGTCAAAACATGGCTGCCAGAGGGGTCACGGTAGCCCCTTTTTATAACTCTCAGTGGTTACAGAATTCACTTGGGGAGTGTGAGACTAAGGTTAGTTTCATGTGGTATTCGAGGTGGAAGTATTCTCTTCCCCTCCTTCTGAAACCATTCTATTTTTCATGGACTAATAAAAGATTCACAAGGTAAGAGAGCAAAAGCAAGGAGCAGCATGACCTATGGTTGGGACACTCACCTGGGAAGAGAAAGAACTTACTTCTGGTCCCTGTTCCCAGAGCTGTTTATGCATTTTACATCAAGCAGTTGTTGGCTAAAATGCATACAAGTTCTGGAAATTAAGGACACCTCCTCCTCTTCCTTCAGGTCAGGGCAAATTTAAAATTTTTCTGCCCAGTAGGTCAGTTTTAATAGGAGAGGTGAGAAATGCCCTGTCCCGAGCCTTCCCTAAACTGAGGTGATTAGGGCATTCTCTAGGACATGGGGGATTTGGGTATAAACAAACTCAGGCTAAACAACTGAGAAACTCTTCTTAGGTGAATGTGCTAGCTGCTAGCCTATTATATAAAAGATGTGCAGAGATGATAACACCACTTTCTCAAGCAGCTGTTTTACAAGAAAACAGTGACTGTAATGCCTTTTGTGAATTATCCTCTCGTATGTTAGGCATGCTCCAAGAACACCTATCAGATCTGGCCCCTCAGTGGACTTAGACACAGTGGATGCTTAGTTCTGGATTGGGTTTAGGAATCACACAAATCAATCACTGCTTGCTCTGTACCAGTTATGGGCATCTGCTGCAGCAGAATTCTAGCTGTCCAGAAAATTTGAAACTTAAACCTAGAAATGCCAAGGGACCTTAGGCTACTCTTGTTTGGGACTTTGGCTACTAAATGCTATATAAGTCTTGCTCTGGGTACCAAAAACTTTTTTTTTCAATTAAATAACCTCATTTTATTGAACAAGAGTTCTCCTCTGGGGACTCTATATTAGATTTAGAACTTTCAAAATATATAAAAACTATAATCACCAGCTGAAGCTTTTTGAAAATCTAAGGGTAAAGTTAGGGTCACATTTAGACTAGGGGTGAGCAAAATATGGCCCATGAGCCAATTTCAGCCTGCCAGGCAATTCCATTTGGCCCGTGGGTGCCCATCAATTAATTGTACCTCACCCAGACCTCATGCCTTGTTCCCACCCTTGTGGGCGGAAGAGCCCAGCCCAGCCAGCACACAACTTGTGGGCAGGGCGGCTGCTGCTACTGCTGCAGCTGCTGGGGAACCTGCTCATCTTCCCTGGCATCCTGCATACTCCAGGAACCAGGTAGGGAAGTGGTGGGGGAAGGGGGAGCTGCAGGTGGGCAGGAGGGCAGAGGATGGGGCTGGGGCTGGTGGCAGCACGGAGTCCATGTCCCGGGGAATGGCAGGAGCATGGGTAGGCATGCCTTTGCTGGCTTATATATATATAGCCTGGGTCTCATACACAGTTCTCTGACCCTTCAGAAGCAAGAAGGTTTTCTAACACAACAAGGTCAACAGATGCACATAGCCTTGGAAAGTGGGGGCATGTAGCACACTGTTCCATAACATGAGATAAGGTGGTACCAGCTCACAAGGCCCCAGAGTTGGGGGCTGGAGTTTTCCAGTTTTGGGGGAACAGACCAAATCAGAAGGACACCGGTAAAGCCCCAAATTAGGATGTGGGCATGTGATAGGCTTATGAAAGTGGGACTTCGGCTGACAACACAGAATGTGGACAGTATGACAAACACAGAGAGACCAATTAGTGATAGCCATGGATGAAGAGTCATCAGAAGGAAAGAAGAATACAAAAGCAAAGACTTCAAAGTAACAAAGGGTCCCACCCCATCCTCTTCTTCCTTCCTATAAGGGTCTCTGACAGGGGTCCCTGTTCCTAGGAGGGGTCCCCAACCCCACCATGGACAGAGCCCATGGGTGTGGGGATGGGCTGGGGCATCCCACCTCCAGGCTGGTGATATGGTGACATCTCACACCTAAGAGAGAGTATCAGAGTGAAGTCTGAGTCCTGGCCAGAAGTTTCTTGACTCTGATGACAGCCCTAGAATTGGTAGCTATAGAACTGCTTCATTGTTTGTATTATTTCTTTTCTGTTATCACTGTGTATCAATAACATTGCCTATTATTGAGTGGAAAGCTCGTGGTCAGTCTGAGGGTGGGTTTGCCCCTCTGGAACAAGGCACATGGGTTCTAAATCCAGAGCCAACAGGTATGGGTGTGAAGGAGGGTGGGGGAGTGTGCCCCCCTCCCCCAGCCACAGCCACAGCCCCTCACAAGTCCCACCCCCCCCACACACACACCCTCACACAAAATATACAGGAGTAAGACTTTATTTTGAGTTATTATGCAATCACCTCTATATACAGTACGCAAACACAAACCATGACAAAAATATTTTTTGCAATAAAATCAACATAGTAGACTTTTAGTATATGATTCAGTTTTATTCTTGTTCCAAGATGGCAACCCTCTCCCAAAAGGAGTACTTCTGAGGGGCAAAGGAAACAACTTCTGGTGGCAAAGGTCAGGGGTTAGGGGCAGGACTTCAAATCCCAAGATAGTGACTAGGGGGCAGGGCGCCTGTCAAGGAGCAGGTCTACCCTTGCAGCCCTTGACAGTTCATCAAAACTCATTAAGTGGGCCTTCAGCTGAAATACTTGTCCACTCCTGACTTAGACCATACTAAATGCACTTAAAATATGAGCATCCACACATGGAAGCTCATTAGCTTGTGCTAAATTTGTGCTGAGTACCCTCTGAGCATCTCAAAGTTACATTACTTCAGGTGAGGGTTAATTCTGTCCCATGCTACCTAGCTCATGTCAGGATAACTTCAATCTGCTCTATGGAGATAAAATACACAGTCTGAAATACTCCAGCTCCCAGAATGCATCATTCCCATCACGCCCCCTGACAGCCCAAACAGGAATAGATCACAGGTGTCTTGGCTCCTAATGATACCCCTGCTCACCAGCCCCCTAGTTGCAAGTCATAGCTGTGTACACAAGAAACAGTATGAACCCTTAACGCAGGGGTGGACAATTATTTCAGCTGGAGGGCTGTTTAATGAGATTTGGTAAGCTGGCAAGGGTCCCAGTGGAAGTCCCACTCCTTGATTGGTGTCCCACCTACTGGTTGCCATCTTGGGACCAGAAGCCCCACCCTCTACCCCCTGACCTTTGCCACTGCAAGTCCCTTCCCTTGCCCCTGAAAGTGCTCCTTTGGGAGGGCAGGATTGCCATCCTGGAACCAAGAAAAAACCCCAAATCATAGGCTAAAAGTCAAACATCTACTATAATATATTTTAGTTTTATTTCAAAAAGTATATTTGCCCTGATTTATGTGTATTTGCATAGTGTATATAGAGGTGATAGCATAATAGTTCAAAAATAAAGTCTTACTCTTGTATATTGTGTAGAAGCTGTGCCTGTGGTAGGGTGAGTCTGTGGGTGGGTATGGGGTGTGTGGGGGGTATACATGGTTGAGGTGTGTGTGAGGTTTGTGGGATATGTGTGTGTAGGTGTGAAGTGTGGCAGGGGTGTGTGTGTGTATATGGTAGGGTGTGTATGTGGGTTGTGTCAGGGTTTGTAAGGAGGTACATGGCTACATGTGGGAGGATGTGGGGGATGTAGGTATGTTGGGGGTGTAGGTGAGTGTATATGTGGTGTGGGCTGTAGGGGGATGTGTGGGGTTGTGGGATGTGAGGGAGGGTGGGGACCATGGGGACCACCCCACATGCCCTCCCATGGCACATAACCCCTGCTGCTGGCAGCAGCAGCAGGTGGTGGGTCCTTGGGGTGCTTGTGGCCCACGCAGGTGCAGCTACCCAATGGCATGCAGCTTTAGCCAGTTCCGGCAGTTGCAGGTGGTAGCAAGGAGTGAAGCCAGGCCAGCTCACCTCTGTTGCTCAGGGCTCATGTGCAGCTCCCAGGATTCATGCACCACCAGGGGGAAGCCCCGTGCAATGGAGCTTGCTGCTTTCCCTGTTCCCTGCTTCCACATGTAGTTCCCAGGGCTCTGCCGGGAACCAGGAAATGGGGAGGCCAGCCAGCTTCATCATGCAGGGCTTCCCCCTTGTGGTGCACAAGTACTGGGAAATGCACATTAACCATGAACAACAGAGGCGGGTTGGCCTGGCTCTCCCCCTTACCACCATGTGCAGCTCCCAGAAATGGCTGGAGCCACGCGCCGCCAGGCAGCGGCGACTGCGTAGGCCATGAGCTCCTAGAGGACCCGCTGACTGCTGCTGCTGCTGGCAGCAGGGGTTGTGCACCATGCAGGAGAATTAGGCATTCCCATACTCCCTCACACCTCCTCGCACCCCACACAACCACACCCTGCCCACCCAAACTCCACATTCCCACTGCCCCACTGGGCATAGGCCCCAGGTTCCACACTCCCACTAGCCCCACGCTCCCACCCAGCTGTGGGCATGAGGAAGAGCCACTGGAGGCCAGAGAAACTGAGCAGGTCCCCCAGTGCTGCAGTAGTGGTAGCAGTGGCCCTACCTGGAAGCTGTGCATGCTGGCCAGGGTTGGGTTGAGGCCTTTCAACGCACTAGGATGGGAGTGAAGCGCACAGGCTGGGTAGGGTACAATTAATTGATGGTCACCCATGGGCTGGATGAAAATTTCCAGGCAAGCTGGATCCAGCCCATGGGCCATATTTTGGCCACCCCTGCCATAATGTTTGATTGCTCAAAGCATGCTCTAACTTTAACACTGCTTAACAGTCCACAGATTTAGTGTGGTCTACGTGTAACATGTAATTTCACCTGACTATAAAGCCTCTCTAAGCAGGGGCAGATTAATAAATGGGCCCATAGAGCCTAGGCCCAGAGTTCACTGAAACTGAGGGCCCCACCAATTTTGAAGCTTGCATCACTGCTGTTTTTCTGTAGGAGCAAACAGTTATTGCAGCACATTTTTGGTTCCTAGTGGACCTTGATATCATTCACCGTAGATAGTGAGGTCCAATGCCAGACCAATCTTGTGCTTTTCTGGCCTAAGAATTCTTAATCCACCCCATTTCTGTGCCTCTGTTTCTCTAGGTTAATGTGAATATTACCTACCTCATAGAAAGCTATGAAGTTGAATGTGTAAAAGTAAAATGCTCTGGAAGTTTCAGATGAATGGTGCTACAAAAGTGAAAATATCATCAAAACCTTATTAATATAAATCTACATTCTTATTATCATCTTATTATTCATCATTGATTTAGGCTGAGAACATGAAGAAGAAAAAGATTTGAAGTGCCATATAATGGATCTGACTCACAAGCACCATGTTTTTCATGGGTACAGGAAATTAAAAACTGAAAATGTCTTGACATGAAGAGTGATGTTACCTGCAGTATGTTATTTGCTCAGTATTATTGCCTTAGGCCACTTAAGGCTGGGGATCAATGATTTATAAACCCAATCAAGAATGATCCAAACACACAGGTGAAGGCCAAAAACTTTAATCTCAGTGAGAGTTCATGCCCAATCCAGGGTTTTTTTCCAAGGGATCCCCTTGGAAAAAGCATTGTGCTCAGAGTCACCAATTGGGGAAAAAAAATGAAGAAAATCTTAAGAAAACTGAAGAAAATTGAAGAAAATGTTGAGAATGGTAAAAATGTCCTTGCAGTCATAAAGGGAATCTTCCCGATATTGTAAAATAACCCATTTTTCTACATATTTGAATAACTCTCCCTGTTTGTTTAGAGAGTACTTATGGACATTTTTTTTCACAGAGTAGGGAAAATCTTCCAGAATAGTTGTTCACTACAGATGCTACACTAATGGCAGTAGCCCAGACTCTGATGCTGACCATGGTGAATTATATAATATAGATATTTGGCCATTTTTTAAAACTACTGTCCTAGCAAGGTAATTTTTGGTCTGCTGGGTGTCACAACCCAAGGGTGTGATTTGGTGTGTGTGAGCTTCGGCACTGTTAAATTATTTCCCGCCACGAGGAGCTTTCTTTGCAAGGTGCATTTCTCAGTTGCAAAGAGAAAACCCCAGTGCAAAGAAGTTCCCGCCACCCGCATGCAAATTTGTGTCCCACTATTGGCCAGTTCTAAATTATTCCCATGTGGTGGCTAGTGATTGGCTTGCTAGCCGTATAAGAGGCTTGAGCGGTTTCCGCCCAAGTTGGAGAACTCCAAGGAGAACCCCGCAAGGGAGGACTCCACAACCATCTGGAGGAGGAGGACTTCACGTTTCGTGAAGAACTCTAAGCGCTGCGGAGCCTAACGGGCCCAGCGTGTACCTTAAGAAGGCTATAGGGGTCTGATCAACCTCTGGCCTCGCCCCGTCGCCGAGCGATCCCTCGGGGAACCCCTTCCCTGTGCGCAAGTTCCACGGAGCCTAGCAAACTTCGTGTGAGTGTATCCAGAGCTCTTCTCCGAGTTGTTTTCTTCGGTTGACACGACGGGCTCGCGTTTTTAGAGCCTTCAGCCGGATTGGGCTAGAGTTCGTGAGTTTAGAACTCTTGTCCGCTTTTCTTCTTTCCTGTCTGTAACTGCAACTCAAGCAAGTTTTCCTGCCTGCACCGCGACCATCTATGGTGTAAGTAAAATAATCTTTAATCAACCGCTACGCGTCCGTGCCTAATTCTAGTCCGCCGGCCTGCA
>NW_005842758.1:634877-645861 GCF_000455745.1 Alligator sinensis | reverse complement strand
ATTGGCTTGCTAGCCGTATAAGAGGCTTGAGCGGTTTCCGCCCAAGTTGGAGAACTCCAAGGAGAACCCCGCAAGGGAGGACTCCACAACCATTTGGAGGAGGAGGACTTCACGTTTCGTGAAGAACTCTAAGCGCTGCGGAGCCTAACGGGCCCAGCATGTACCTTAAGAAGGCTATAGGGGTCTGATCAACCTCTGGCCTCTCCCCGTCGCCGACTGATCCCTCGACGAACCCCTTCCCTGTGCGCAAGTTCCATGGAGCCTAGCAAACTTCGTGTGAGTGTATCCAGAGCTCTTCTCCGAGTTGTTTTCTTCGGTTGACACGACGGGCTCGCGTTTTTAGAGCCTTCAGCCGGATTGGGCTAGAGTTCGCGAGTTTAGAACTCTTGTCCACTTTTCTTCTTTCCTGTCTGTAACTGCAACTCAAGCAAGTTTTCCTGCCTGCACCGCGACCATCTACGGTGTAAGTAAAATAATCTTTAATCAACCGCTATGTGTCCGTGCCTAATTCTAGTCCACCGGCCTGCATTCCCTGACCCGCGTGCCAGGGCTGCTGGCCACAGCCCGCCGCGCGCCCCCGAGGGCCTCGGACCGCTCCCGGCCCGCACACTGGGTAGGAAGAAAGAATACTGTTGAGCATATTTTCTCCTGAGTTAACATAAAGCAACCAGCATTCCTCTGAGAAACACATGAAACTGAGTAGGCAATTTCTGGAATTAAATGTGAAAGAAGTATTATGAGATTAATTAGCAGTTTTAGTAAGATTCTGACTCCTAACAGCAGTACCTTTTCTCAAAGTATCCAAACAAAACTGTCTCCTGTATCCAAAGTAACGATCAAAAAATGGAAATTTGTGATTTTTAGGCCTTTTTCTTCATTTGCCTATATTTAGTTTCTCAGTAAATGCAATGACTGTCATGGTTGGCACTGTGGCAGACTCCTACTGGTGTGTGAAATATTGGCACTAATATTCTAAATGCTCAAAATTGCAAGTGTTTCCAAATCTGATTGTGGATTTGAGAGGCTAATTCAATGTTCATGACTTAGTTTTCAGGAAAATAATTTTTATTGAGAAAAAAAAGACTTGACTATGCCTTGTTTCTGAGCCAAATGTAAGGGACTTTATTGCCACAAATTCTTGGAACAGGTTCTTTAATCACAAGTCGACTGGTTCAGGTTTCTCCATTTACAGTCCTACTAGTCTGGTCCCTGCATGTTTGAGCAGTAGGATGGAATTGTAGGGGGGGAAGAGTTACTCATATGGAAAGTCTTACTTTTTAATATTTAATTTTCAGTGCACATTTTTATGTAGTGGTTCTGACTTTAATGTGTGGATTCATTGATCAAAGTGCATGAATTATATAATAAATACAATTAAAAATGTCTACAAAGACATCAGGGACTCCTCCTCATCATTAATAACAGTCATTCCTTTAATTATCTTCCACTTTCATATGCCACCACCCAACAACTTGAAAGCTTGGGAGAACAGATAGATCTTATAGTATTGCAACTCCCTTTGCCCAAGAAGGTGATTTCATCTCAGAGTACTGAGTATCCTTCCCAAGAATGCCATGCCAGCATCCCCTTCCTATTTAACTGAGCCACTGTTATCTTGAAAGCTACATCTCAATGTAAGAGGAAGGATGTGGTCGGACAAATCACAACACATTTAAATCTTCTCTAGGTCAAAACCAACCCCTTGAGGTTCGCCTGGAGTTGAGCTGAGTGGCAATACAGACCACAAAGCACGAGCAGAATGGTAGACATTCCACCAAGCGAGCTAGCAGCAGTGTTCTGCTTTTTCCAAACATTTCTCAAATGTAACCTGAAGCAAAATGCATTGCAGTAACTGGTACTTGATGTGAAGACACATCAAGATGCTACGTGTTCAGGGACACTGTGGTCACAAAACTCATCACTCTCTATAAAGTGCACTCTTAAATCTCACCTTTCATTTAAAAGAACAATTTCTAGTCCTTATGCTTTTGAGGATAAAGCTGAAAACATGTACCTAGTGTAATCAATACAGTGTTCTTACTGACTCTTGAGAGAGCCTGAAACAATAGCTCAAAGTGGTATGAAATATCCCAATCGGGCCTTTTATGACTCTGAATCCACAGGAATATGAAAAGGAAGAGCAGCCCTCTGCTAAGGGTGCTAGGCTTAAGTTTCTGGACATCTGGAATCAGTGCTCTGCTCTGCCCCAGACTTCCCGTGTGACCTTTAGGAAATGATTTCACTCCCTTTCCCAAGTTTCCTTCCATAAAATGGTAATACCTAGTACTTCTCTACCTTACAGGTAAATGATGACAATAAATACGTTACTAAATACACGAAACACTTTTATACTGGTTACTAGCCAATTGCCCGTCATGAATGACAGAGTGTTTCAGGGAGTGTTTACATGCCCCACCCCCACTCACCCTTTGGGGCAAGCCATGTAAACCAGAGGCGGGCAATTATTTCAGGCGAAGGGCCACTTACTGAGTCTTGGCAAGCTGTTGAGGGCCACATGGGTAGCCCTGCACATTGACAGGTGCCCACAGTCACCATCTTGTGACTGGAAGTCCTGCCCCCAGAAGTTCCTCCCCTTGCCCCTGGAAGTAGTTCTTTCAGTAAGGGGTTTTGCCATCTTGGAACCAGAAAAATACCAAATTATATTCTAAAAAGGAAACTTCTATAGCATTCATTAATTTGATCTAAAAAAAATATTTTTGTCCAGATTTATGTGTGTTTGTTTAGTGTACATAGAGGTGATCACACAATAGCTTAAAATGAAGTCTTATTCTTGTATGTGGTGGGGAGTGGGTATAGGTTGGGGGGGGCTGTGGGTGTGAGGTAAGGGAGCATGTGGTTGTGAATATGTGGGATGTGGGTGGGTATGGGGTTTGTGGGAGCTGTGTGTGGGTGGAGGGTGCTTGAGCTGTGTGATGGGGTATGCAGGTCTGTGTGTATGGCAGTGCGAGAGTGTGGGTGCATGTGTATGGTACGATGTGCATGTGGGACATACCCTATGAACACCCCCTCACACTGTCCCTGCCTGCGCACACACATGCACACTCTGCCCCTGCCTGCACACATGCAAGTGCGCGCGTGCACACACACACACACACTCTCTCTCTCTCTCTGCTCCTGCCTGCACCGCCCCCCACACGCACTCTATCCCTGGGGCACACCCCTCTGCACTCTGCCCCTGCCCCACACACTTATACACTGCCCCTGCCTGTGCACGCATGCACGCACACAAACACAGACACACACACACACACTTTGCCACTCCCTGCACATACCCCCCCACACTCTACCCCAGCCTGCATGCACACAGACACACCCAAACCCACACCCTCCCCCTGCCTGTACACACACACCCATGCACTCCCCACCTACACACACACACACACGCACATACACTGCGCCCCTGCCTCACACAAACACAGACCCACCCACACACCCACGCCCTGCCCTTGCCTGCGTACACACCCACATACCATCCCTGCCTGCACACACACACACACACACACACACACACACACACACACACACACCCATACACTCTACCCCTGCCTGCTCTCACACACCTACACTCACACCCACACACTTTGCCCCTACTGGCACACACATACTCTCTCTCTACCCCTGCGTGTGCGTGTGTGCGCGCGCACACACACACACACACACACACACACACACACACACACTCTGTCCCTGCCCACACACGTACCGGTGGGGCTCCATGCTCTCCAGTCTGGTGATGAAACCAGGAGCTATGTGGTGTGGAGCAGGGTGGGGGCAGGAAGCAGGGAATGACTGGGGGTGGGCAGAGCTAAGCTGCTCAGTCCTGCTGAGGACTCCCCCTGGGTCCTACTGCCCCTGGCTCCTGTCAGCTTTGACAGGCTGCCAGGGGCAAGTAAATATTAAATTATAATGGCTCCCTCTGCCTCCCTGCCTGAAGAGGCAGAGCCTGCTCAACCAATTGCTGCTGGCCCTCTCAAGGAAGCATGTACACTTGATCAAAATCATTATGGACAGACAGACAGGCTAAGCCCTTTTTCATATAAGAAAGGGAAGCCACAGCCAGAGTTAATTTAGGACTTTCCCAAGGTGCTATGGAATACAGCATTTCTCCCATATCCATGCACCTAGTATTTTATTTTCAGTCTCCCTAACTTGCTCGGCCTACATGTAGCAGCCTTTGTTCTCTAGCTTTCAGCAAGCTGCATAAATTAGACTACAGTGGAAATTCTATGCAGCCAAATATCAGAGGATCACGTAGATAGAGATGGAGTCCAGCTTATAGCAAGAAGCTAAGAAGAGCCAGAAAATTCATCCAGCTAGCTAGCATGCTTAAATGACAAGGCAGTACACAAGGGCCAGGGAACTGGAAAGATATGGAACTGAAACTAACCTGCTCAATACTGCAAGACCTGCTCAATACTGCAAGAACATTTGCTATGAGTGTGGAGTTGAGGTATCTGGAAATTACAGTCAATGCAAAAAACCAAATCCATGACCCAGCTTTCCATTAGCGTGAATGACTATGGGATGGAAGTCAGGAACAACTACCAAAGAGGAGTACTCAGCAGCTGCCTGCACCTGTAGGGAGCAGATCAGGACAGCAAAAGCACAAACTGAACATAAATTGGCAACCGGAATCAAGGACAACAAAAAGTCCTTCTTTAGATATGTAGGAAATTGCAAAAGGAACAAGGGAAGCATAGGGTCCCTGATAAATGAAATGGAACAGCTGTTAACCAACACCCATGACAAAACTGAACTCATGAATGAATACTTCACGTTGGTATTCCACCAGTCCAAGGGTGTTAGCCTGCTTGACAGGATACAGGATGACCATGGTAGAGGTGACTACCCTCCCATAGTTGACGTAGATCTTGTGGGGGAGCACCTACAAAGGCTAAATATCTGTAAGTCAGCTGGACCAGATGAACTACACCTGAGAGTGCTAAAAGAACTAGTGGATGTCATCACAGAACCAATGGCAAAGTTATTTGAAGACTCATGGTGCTTGGGAGAGGTCCCAGAAGACTGGAAAAAAGGCAATGTGGTAACTATCTTTAAGAAGAGAGAAGGGAGGACCCAGGAAATTATAGGCCAATCAGTTTGACCTCAATCTCAGGTAAAATCCTGGAGAAAATCATCAAAGAAACCATCATACACAGGATAACTGAAGGCAATATTCTGAAAGACAGCCAACATGGCTTCATCATGGGCAGGTCATAGATTCATAGACTCATAGATTGTAGTCGGAAGGGACCAAAATGGATCATCGTGTCCGACCCCCTGCTCGTGGCAGGAAAGAGGACCGAGGTCAGATGACCCCAGCCAGGTGACTATCTAGCCTCCTCTTGAAGACATCCAAACTAGGTGATAGCACCACCTCTCTTGGAAGCCCATTCCAGATCCTGTCCACCTTTATTGTGAAAAATTTCTTCCTAATATCTAACCTAAATCCACTTTCAACTAGTTTACACCCATTATTCCTAGTCACTCCCTGGGGTGCCTTAGTAAACAGTGCTTCCCCTATTCCCCATTGACCTCCGCTAATAAATTTATAGGCAGCCACAAGATCTCCCCTCAGCCATCTCTTGTGAAGGCTGAGGAGATTCAGCTCTCTCAACCTCCCCCCATAGGGTCTATCACGAAGGCCACAAATCATGCAAGTGGCCCTCCTCTGGACCCTCTCGAGATTCCCTGCATCCCTCTTGAAGTGTGGCACCCAAAACTGGACACAGTATTCCAACTGCGGCCTGACTAGTGCCGCATAGAGGGGGAGCATCACCTCCTTTGTTCTATTAGTCATGCACCTGCTAATGCACGACAAGGTACGATTGGCCTTGTTAATGGCCTCATTACACTGCCAGCTCATGTTCATCTTGGAGTCAATTATGACTCCAAGATCCCTCTCTGCCTCTGAGCTCCTGAGAAGGACACTCCCCAACCTATAGGTGTGCTGGGGGTTCCTCCTTCCCAGGTGGAGTACCTTACATTTATCTTTATTAAATTGTATCCTATTTCTCTCTGCCCATTGATCCAACCTGTCCAGGTCAGCCCGAATCTGCTCCCTGCCCTCTGGTGTACTAACTTTGCCCCATAACTTGGTATCATCAGTGAACTTGGAGAGGGTGCTCTCCACGCCCTCGTCCAAATCGCTGATGAAGATATTGAATAATATCGGTCCGAGGACCGAAACCTGCAGGACCCCACTGCCCACCTCCCTCCAGGCCAAGAAGGAACCATCCACCACCACTGTCTGGGTGTGGTCCCTAAGCCAGATGGCCACCCACCCGATCGTGTAGGTGTCCACTCCACAGTCTGCTAGCTTCCCAATGAGGATAGGGTGCGAAACTATGTCGAAGGCCTTCCTAAAGTCCAGGAAGATGACATCAGCCTCGGCTCCTTCATCCAGGCATTGCGTGACCTGGTCATAGAAGGCTACAAGGTTTGTCAGGCAGGATCTACCTGTTACAAACCTGTGCTGGTTTCCCCTCAGCATTGTTTCCCCTGCTGGGCCTGCACAAATGTGTTCTTTGATTATTTTCTCTAGCATTTTCCCAGGAAGAGAGGTAAGACTGACTGGTCTAAAGTTGCTCAGCTCATCCCTTCTCCCTTTCTTGAAAATGGGCACCACATTGGCCCTTCTCCAGTCCTCAGGGACCTGGCCGGAGCATCACGAGTGCTCGAACAGCTGTGCCAGTGGCTGAGCTATGACACTGGCCAATTCTTTCAGCAGCCGTGGGTGGAGATCATCTGGGCCTGCTGACTTGTACTCATCCAGCTCCTCCAGGAGCTCCTTAACTATTTCAGAACTAACCATAGGCGGACTGGTGCCACGTGGACATCTGTCAATGATCGAGGTGGGGGAATTGGCTTGGTCCGTACATAGAAATACTGAAGTGAAGAACTCATTGAAGAGCTCTGCTTTTTTCCCCGCATCAACCACCAACTGTCCTGATTTGTCCTGCAGGGGCCCTATGTTGCTCTGAGCTTTCCTTTTGCCTGCTATATACCTGAAGAAGGACTTTTTATTGTCCTTGATTGTTGAAGCCAGCCTGAGCTCAAGCCCCGCCTTGGCCTGTCTAACTGATTCCCTGCAATAGCACGCCAGGGAGATATATGCCAGACCAACCTCATTTCCTTCTACAATCAGGTTACTTGCTGTCTGGGTAGGGAAATGAGGTTGATGTCATATACTTGGACTTCAAACAAGCCTTTGACCTGGCCTCCCATGATGTCCTCATGGTCGAATTGGGAAAATGCAGCCTCGGCTACTTCACGGTCCAGTGACTAGGTGACTGGCTCTGTGGTAGAACCCAAAGGGTACTGATTGACGGAACTGATTCATGGCGAAAGGTGACCATGGCATCCCTCAGGGGTCAGTACTTGGACTGGCTCTCTTCAACATGTTCATTAATAATTAGGATTCAGGTATTGCAAGCAATCTGGCAAAGTTCACTGAGGAAACTAAACTATGGGGGAGTGTTGTCACACTCTAAGACAGGCTGACAATACAGGCCAACCTGGAACGGCTTGTGAAGTGGGCTGACCACAACCTGATATAATTTAATACAGAGAAATGCAAAGTGTTCTATCTGGGGAGAAATAACCCACAACACACTTACAGGCTCAGCAGTGCTCTACTTGTCAGCACCACAACTGAACGTTATCTGGGTGTCATGACTGACAACAAAATTAACATGAGCTACCAATGCAATGCCATAGCTGGCAGAGCTAACCAAACACTGGCATGTATCCACCAAGGCATGTCG
The DNA here is from genome assembly GCF_000455745.1 of Alligator sinensis. Classification (NCBI taxonomy): domain Eukaryota; kingdom Metazoa; phylum Chordata; order Crocodylia; family Alligatoridae; genus Alligator; species Alligator sinensis. The sequence continues at coordinate 638,074 of NW_005842758.1, read as the reverse complement.
AGCAAGGCAAAGGATGTCATCCTCCCGCTTTACTTGGCCTTGATGAGACTGCAACTGGAGTACTGAGTCCACTTCTGGCCACCACACTTCAAGAAGGTTGTAGAGAAGCTCATGATTAAAGGCCTGGAGACAAAGACGTATGAGAAGAGGCTGAGGGACTTGGGATTGTTTAGCCTGGACAAGAGAAGACTCGGGGGGAATGGGTTGCAGCCTATAAGTATATTGGGGCATACATCATGGTTTGGGGGAGTGTCTATTCACTAAGACCCCTCAGGAGAGGACGAGAAATAATGGGCACAAGTTGATTGAAGATCGATTCAAGCTAGACATGAGGAAAAAACTTCTTTACAAGCCGAGTGCTCAAGGTTTGGAACAGGCTCCCCCCACCACGAAGAGGTACAATCATCCACCCTGACAATCTTCAAAAAAGTCTTGATGCACATCTTTTCAAGATCATTTGTTCTCAGCAGCCTTTCGTGTCCACATTCATGGGGGTGGGGTGGGAGGGAAGGTGGACCCGGTGATCTGTAGGGTCCCTTCCAGCCCCTAACAACAATGAAACTATAAAAAACTAGTCACCTGAATTTTATGCTAAATGGTGTTCTAGTCTAAGAGCCATAGTGGTGAATGTTTTTATGGGGATGGGAACTATAGATATTTCAAAGCCACAGACAAAATGATGTTGTTGCAGAATTTGGAGTTCACAGTATGTAATTTGTTTGCATTTGACTGTAGAGAACACAGGGGCCTCACAATCCAAAAGATAAATTCATGTATTTTGCTGCAACATCTTGTCAGGCATTAGAAAGCCTGAATAAACTGGCAGTTTTGGAATTATTGGAAATTAAATACTTCCAAGGAATGGAAGCATTCCACTTCTACATTTCTTCAGTCAGCTTATCTCTGCCCAAACACAAGCTTAAATCCTCTCTTCCATCTCTGTGGCTACCAATGGTTCTTTCTGAAGAGTAACTGGTATATTTTTTGGTACAGAGAGGAAAATAATTCTAACTGTTGGCTTTCAGTACCACAGAATAAAATCTATAGGGCTCCTGCATCTCCCACGGTTGCTTTAATTGTAGGACAAAGTATAGTAATAGAGAAGCTCTGGGTTAGGGACAGACATTCAACAAGTCCAAGCCTGAACTGATTCAATCTTTGCTGGTTAGTTTAACCTGCAGAGATTGAACTGGATTGCAAGTGCATAGACATTCCTTTTTCATTCTGGGAATGCAGGCACATACCTGTAGTAGCTCAGCCCAGAAGCTCAGGAGCGCTAGAGCAGCCCTCCCTTCTCTTCCATAGAGCTGAGCTGAGGGGTGGGGGTTGGGGCGGGGGCATGGCCAGGCCCTGGCAGGCCTGAGAAAAACTGAGGAGGAGTTTAAACCCCAAGCTTGGCCTGCAGGGTTCGGAGGGTGGGGAAAGAGGGAGTGTGGCCAGCCTGCTGTGGCGGAGGCAAAGGAGGAGGGAAGAGCTCTGCCCACCCCAGTGGCTCTCTAGCAGCTGGGAACAATCCCAGCACACAGCCTTGCCTGGCCCCAGAGGGGAACTCTTTTCCCTCTTCCTTCTCCCCCATGCTGGCCGCACCCAGAGAGTCATGGTGGATGGGTCGGTTTCGACCTGGAAGAATGTGGGAAGTGGGGTCCCACAGGGTTCGGTCCTTGGACCGATACTCTTTAATGTCTTCATCAGTGACTTGGATGAGGGAGTGAAATGTACTCTGTCCAAGTTTGCAGATGACACAAAGCTATGGGGAGAAGTGGACACGCCGGAGGGCAGGGAACAGCTGCAAGCAGATCTGGACAGGTTGGACAAGGGGGAACAAAACAACAGAATGCAGTTCAACAAGGAGAAATGCAAAGTACTGCACCTAGGGAGGAAAAATGTCCAGCACACCTACAGCCTAGGGAATGACCTGCTGGGTGGCACGGAAGCGGAAAGGGATCTTGGAGTCCTAGTGGACTCCAAGAAAACATGAGTCGGCAGTGTGACGAAGCCATCAAAAAAGCCAATGGCACTTTATCGTGCATCAGCAGATGCATGACAAATAGATCCAAGGAGGTGATACTTCCCCTCTATCGGGCACTGGTCAGACCACAGTTGGAGTACTGCGTGCAATTCTGGGCGCCGCACTTCAAGAGGGATCGGATAACCTGGAGAGGGTTCAGAGAAGGGCCACTCGTATGGTTAAGGGCCTACAGACCAAGCCCTACAAGGAGAGACTAGAGAAACTGGACCTCTTCAGCCTCCGCAAGAGAAGGTTGAGAGGCGACCTTGTGGCTGCCTATAAGTTCATCACGGGGGCACAGAAGGGAATTGGTGAGTATTTATTCACCAAGGCGCCCCCGGGGGTTACAAGAAATAATGGCCACAAGCTAGCAGAGAGCAGATTTAGATTGGACATTAGGAAGAACTTCTTCACAGTTAACTCTTTCCTGCCTATGCAGGGGGTCGGACTCGATGATCTATTGAGGTCCCTTCCGACCCTAACATCTATGAATCCATGAATCTATGCTGTATGGTGGGGAGGAGAGCTCTGTTCAATGCTGGGGGTGCTCTTCCCCCTCTTCCTTCCCTCCACAACTGTGGGGTGGGGAGGGGGGCTCTGCAAGGCTTCCCAGCCCTCGGAGGGGGACTCTTCCCCCTACTCTTCCCCAGCTGCCACAGGGGAATGGGGGGGACCCTTAGCCTATTTGTACCCCCCCTCCTGCTGTGGGGCAGGGAGGGCGGCTCTGTTCAGTGCTGGTGGGGACTGTTCCCCCTCCTCAACCTCCTTCCCTACCCCCCCCCACTGCCACAGGGCAGGGAGGGGTGGACTCTGTCAGTGAGTGCAGCCCAACCTGGTACACACAGCTGGTGGCTGGCCGGACAGCGGGCTAGCTGGGTCAGCTCAGAGGTGCCAATGGGACTGGAACCTGGCTGCTGCCTATGGCAGGGGCTGGCTGCAGAACTACATGCCCCTGCAGCGCTTCTGAGCTAGCTTGACTAGCAGCTGCCGGCCATACATGCTGAGCCAGGCTGCGCTCACTGACAAGGCTCAGCATCCCCATCTCTGAGTGGCTGCCTCAGCCGGGGCTGAGTGGGGCCAGTTTGGGATGCAGGAGCAGGGCCACTCCCAGCAGCTGCAGCTCAGTAACAGCCACTCCCAACATGTTGGCTGGGCTGGGCAGCACCACACAGAGCCCCCACCCCCCCCC
>NW_005842758.1:631904-634758 GCF_000455745.1 Alligator sinensis | reverse complement strand
CCCTTCTGGGGTTGGGCGGTCTCACATATAGCCCTCCTCCCCACTCTGCAGCAGCTGGGGAGGAGCAGAGGGAAGAGTATATGCAATGTCTGTCCCTAGCCTTGATGTTCAAAAGAAGAGGAAGCCATTATTTTATGCCATTCTAGAAATCTATGCACCAACCTTGGCCACTCATACTTAAAAGGAGGCAAGAGAATTTGGGCCTTTGGGAGCAAGAAACTGGATCTGTGCAAATTTCCATGCAGAATAGTAACCTATAAAAATGTAAGTAGCTTCACAATGTTTACAGGATACGGTCCAGTTTTACATATTTATTTTCAGGACTCCAAAAATCCAAATTACTAGGCAACTTAAAACTACTGCATTTTTTTCAGTTAAAGATGTGCACAAATGTGGTGATTGTAGGAATGTTGTAATACAAACCCTGTGATTTAGTAAGTCAATAAAAAGAACTACTAAAAGAATACTCATATTGAATCTCAGAGGACTTAAAGGTCTGTTTGTCAAGTTAACCTGAAGTGTTTCTCGACTAAATTCAATGGAGTTACATCAGAGATGAATTTGGCCTCTGTGTTTATGGCAGTCCAGTCATTTCCAGACATTTAGATACTGTTAAAAACATTTGGAGTCAGCCAGTTCTATACTGCCTTTTTATGGATGCTAGTCAGAGGCCAGATCTATATGTCCTTGGGACATTCAAGCCCCAGAAGATCATGTAAGCTGGCTAGGCAAAGTGCCAGTGCATTCAGGTGAAAGACCGATGCTGTGAGTAAAGACATATTTTATATTACACACTCTGTGGGATAAAGCAACAATCAGCAGAGCTGCTTGGAGATGGAAATGATCAATTTGCATTCTCTGCATTGTTACTCTGCATCTCTTTTGCTTTGTCTCTCCCAGCTGTTGACCTTGTGGGGTATGAGACCCACGTATAATAACCCAGGTGCACAGCTTTAGGCAAGAGAAGAGAGCCATGCTGGCTTTTCATTTAAAAAAATACCCGGAGTGGCAGGAATAAGCTCCCTTGTGATAATGAGCCTCCCCCATTTGCATCCTGTAGGGAAGCCTCTTTTCTCCTTCCCTTATCATATATCTGTCTCTACCCTTCATCCAGAAATAGTAAGGGGAAGTATCTTCAGCATAATGTTGCCAACACCTATCCTCTCTCCATGTTTGGAATTTTTGGTCAAATGCATCTATCAGTCAACCTATAAATATCAATGTCTTTCTTACAGTAGCTATCAAAGGAAGCTAGAACCATGCTTCCTTTGTCAAGTCCACAGAATTGACTTGCATGCAGTGAAGGACCAAAATGGCAAGATGTTGGCAACTTGGAAAAGGAGAAAAGACAGCACTCTCCACTCTCTTGAAACAGGCTGCTGAGGCCATTGGCTTCACAATTGCAGAACCTTAATGGCTAGGGATAGACATAACGCATAAACTGGTTTAAGTGATCAGAAACTGGTTTAAACCTGTAACAGGACATATGTTCAGTGCACGTAAACTACACTGAAAGTGGCTGAAACCAGTTTGAGAAACCTGGTTGAATGTATCAGACCTTAAATGATTTGGGTCAAACTGGTTTATGCAATGTCTGTCCCAGAACCTTTGCTGGTTTTGTAAGGAGTGACCTAGAAATTACCATGCAGAGACCAAGCAAACGGAATGTTATGTGACGAATGCCCATCTGCAATGATAAGGAGGAGACAGTCTTAGATAAAGGAGGCTTGAAAACAAAAGCAGAATCAGAGTACTGGGTTAAAGAGCTCATTAAAATACTAAAAATCACGCCCCTAGGTGGGGAAAAAGTATGCTAATGAAACATACATGTATAGAAATGAGATACATAGCTAAAACACAGGTATAGAGACATGCTCAGTAAAGAACTTCTTGCGTCACTCCTTACAACCAATCAGCAAACAAATACGCTGGTGAGAACTTGAAAACTCCTGTATAAAAGATGCTTAGTGGTAGTGATCTGGTGTGCTTGTTACGTGAAATTATTCCGCTCGCACCTTTTATTGCTAGCAATAAACCTTCTTTATACTTTCACCCCTGGTATCTTTATTGGCCTTTGCATACCGGGCACGATCCCAGACTTGAGCTGCGGCTCAACATTCTGACACAGATCTAGCATCATATGCCAAACTGGCTTCCTGTATCATTTCACTTCCAAACCCCATTTCTCAGCTGTTTTTTCCTAAACAACAAAAGAACCCAAACTATTTTTTTATGTAACAAAACCCTAATCAGGCTAATTCTGCGTCACTCACTGAACAGCCAGACTTGGAACACCATATCACCTGCTCTGGAGTTTATGTCAGAAAACTGCATCAAAAGGAATCAAGCTACTGTGTTTACCCAAATCTAAGTGTCACAACCCAAAGGGTGTGATTTTTGTTTTTGTGTGCTTCGGCACTGCTAAATTGTCCCCGCTAAATTACAGCTTCCTTGCACGGTGAAGTTTTCTGCTGCAGAAGAGAACCCCAGTGCAAGGGAGAATTTCCCTGCCAATTTGAAGCTTTCTTTGCAGGGTGCATTTCTTTGTTGCAGCACAGAAATGCTCATTGCAAAGAGTTCCCGCCATTTGTATGCTAATTCGAGTCCCATTATTGGCCAGTTCTAAATTATTCACACGTGGCGGCTAGTGATTGGCTTGCTAGCCGTATAAAAGGCTCGAGTGGTTTCCGCCCAAGTTGGAGGACTCCACAAACACCGGGAGGAGGAGACTTCACGCTGTGTGAAGATCTCTAAGCGCTGTGGATCCTTACGGACCCAACGCATTTCAAGCAGGCAACAGAGGTCTGATCAGCCTCTAGCCTCTCCCCGTCGCCGATCGCAGCCTAGACGTATC
>NW_005842758.1:625751-626300 GCF_000455745.1 Alligator sinensis | reverse complement strand
TGTAAGGAGTGACCTAGAAATTACCATGCAGAGACCAAGCAATCGGAATGTTATGTGACGAATGCCCATCTGCAATGATAAGGAGGAGACAGTCTTAGATAAAGGAGGCTTGAAAACAAAAGCAGAATCAGAGTACTGGGTTAAAGAGCTCATTAAAATACTAAAAATCACGCCCCTAGGTGGGGAAAAAGTATGCTAATGAAACATACATGTATGTAAATGATTTTGCAAACAAAGAAAGCTGAGGATACTAGATTTGTGTTAAGTCAAATTGAATGGAGCAATCATAATAAAAATAATTAAAAATGCTCCAGAGAGGGGAATGTAAGGAGTCACCTAGAAATTACCATGCAGAGACCAAGCAATCGGAATGTTATGTGACGAATGCCCATCTGCAATGATAAGGAGGAGACAGTCTTAGATAAAGGAGGCTTGAAAACAAAAGCAGAATCAGAGTACTGGGTTAAAGAGCTCATTAAAATACTAAAAATCACACCCCTAGGTGGGGAAAAAGTATGCTAATGAAACATACATGTATGTAAATGAGAT